>NC_051179.1:141066150-141283820 GCF_013339695.2 Rhipicephalus sanguineus | reverse complement strand
TGTATGACAGATTATGGTATTTTTATAGGTGGTGGCGCACCTAGCTTTAAGCACTTATTCCCTTGTAACAAAGCCTTGTGTCCATAATCGATAAGCCTGAGGGTGATAATCTGTACATCGTAGAGAGAGCCTTCATTAGAAGGCAGGGCATTGCCCGTATGTTTCATCCACATTGTTTGGAACAATGATCCCACCACATCTATAAAGGTTACCATGAATCTGGCCGTCAACAACACACTCGAATGTGGATTCTTCTTTGTGGCAAAACAGCGCAGACAACGGGACGAAGAACATACAGGGCACAACGCTGGCAATCAACTGATTTCTTTATTGGGAAGACAGAGAATCTGTAGGCAGGCGAGCAAAAATCGAAAAATGGCACATACGCTATCAAGTGACTCGGCCGCCCGGCATTACTATCAATTCGGATAGGGTTTACAAGGCGGCAAAAGCAGATTTCATTAAACTTAAAGACAAGCAAAAAAATGGCAAAAAATAACAATGACATGTGGTCAGTACCAAACCAATTAAAACCGCTAAAACCTGACTCATAAATCAACAAAAACAAAGAACCAGGGTCTAAAAAAAGGTTTGTAAGCAAGTGACAGCAAGGCTTGAAAACTGCAGCTACAAACAATCAAACAGAAAACAAAAACATGTGACAACAAGCCAGGCCCGTAGCCATGCGGGAAGGGGGGGGGGGGGCTCGCCCTCCCCCCCTCCTAAATTTTGAGGACACATGGTGTTTTATCGAAAATAAATCATGAAAATAGGCGTTTTTCTCAAATAGTCAAGGCTTTCAACAAGTGGGCCCCCCTCCGAAAAATTCCTGGCTACGGGCCTGCAACAAGCGTAGTGATCACAATTGAGGCTCAAGGTAGCTAATTTCTTTGTCAAAAGTGCTAGTGATGGCGCGCTAAAGCAAGCTGCTCCCCTTTGTGTATTATGTGCGCCTCAAATTTTGTGTGCACATTGATCTCAATATTTCGTGAGAAGTTGCACATTGTCAAGCAAAGGGAGCAGCCGCATGATGTACAATGCCAGGTTACCTGCCTGTTTTGTCCTTTAAAGAATTCTCATGCTCACGCATTCTGTCATTTATGCACCGTCCAGTATGTCCTACATGTGATTTCCGCATGATAATGGAATGTCATAAACGACATTTTTCACACATTCAATGAAACGATTTCTGGTGCTTCTTGTCACAGCAAGAGGAGATTGTTTCATCCCTGTTCACTGCCCTGCATAGGGAGGCCAGACGGTTTGGGGCAGAGAACAAAACTCTTACGCCTACTCTGCCGGCAGTCTTCTTCAACCTATGAGAGAAACTGTGAATGTAGGGAACGACAGCCAAGCGAGAGCGAGTGTGCTCGTTTGGCCTGTTATTTCTTGTCGTTCTAAGAGTGACCAGCAGCTTTTCAGCTGGGGAGCTCAAAAGAGCACTAGGGAACCCTGCGCTGCTCGAGCGTTCCACCTGAATCATAAAACTTGTTTCCGTCCACTGAGGGCATGATCGGACGAGGGCGTTTCTGATGGTGGAATAGCCTATTCCTTTTTTAACTAGCTTAGAGTACGCAGAAGGATACGGAAGCGAATTCTTCTGAGACCAAGGAAAATATCTCCAGCAGCTGTGGTCTTCATGGGCTACGAGCAGCAAATCCAAGAACCTCAGCTCACCTTGTACGGGTACTTCTTTAGTGGTTTGCAAATCTTGGAGGTTCTCGTCAGATGCGCGGTGAATAACGTCAACGGCCTCGGTTGGTACCACTGTTGAGGATCGCAGGATCACAAGGTAATCGTCGACGTACCTGAATACATTTGATACATTCGAAGACTGCCTCAAGGTCTCTATCGTACCGCGTCACCAAGAGATCACTCAGCGCAGGCGCGACGCATGACCGTGTACACACAGCCTTTTTCTGGACGAAGAAGTTTCCTTCAATATTCACCACCATTGACGTTATTCATTGCGCATTTGACGAGAACCTCCAAGATTTGCCAACTACTAAAGAAGTATCGGTACAAAGTGAGCTAAGGTTCTTGGTTTTGCTGCTCGTAGTCCATGAAGACCACATCTGCTGGAGTTATTTTCCGCAGTCTCAGAAGAACTTGCTTCCGTATTCTTTCGCGGACTTTAAGCTAGCTAAGAGAAATAGCTTATTCCGCCATGAGAAGCGCCCTCGTCTAATCATGCCCTCATCGAACAGAAACAAGTTTTATGATTCAGGTGAAACGCTTGAGGAGCGCAGGGTTCCCCAGCACTCTTTTGAGCTCCCTAGCTGAAAAGCTGCTGGTCACTCTTAGAACGACGAGAATAATACGCCAAATGAGCACACTCGTCTCGCTTGGCTGTCATTCCCTACATTCACGGTTTCTCTCATAGGTTGAATAAGGCTGCAGGCAGAGTAGGCGTACGAGTTTTGTTTTCCGCCCCAAACCATCTGGCCTCCTTATGCAGGCGTGTTGGGGATGAAACAATCTCCTCTTGCTGTGACAAGAAGCACAGAAATCGTTTCATTGAATGCGTGAAGAACGTCGTTTATGACATTCCATTATCATGCGGAAATCATATGTAGGACAAATCGGACGGTGCATGAATGACAGAATGCGTGAACATGCCAATTCTTTAAAAGCAGCAACAGGCAGTAACCTGGCATTGTATTCATGTGGCTGCTCCCCTTTGCTTGACAATGTGCAAGTTCTGAAGTATCAGGATCAATGAGCACACGAAATTTGTGAGGCGCACATAATTCACAAAAGGGGAGCAGCTTGCATTAGTGCGCCATCACTAGCACTCTTTGACGAAGAAATTAGCTGCCATGAGCCTCAATTGTGATCACTAAGCTTATTGTCAATGCTTTTGTTTTCTTGTTTTGTTTTCTGTTTATTGTTCATGGTTGCAGTTTTCTAGCCTTGCTGTCACTTGCTTGCAAACCTTTCTTTGTTAGTCCCCAGTTCATGTTTTTGTTGATTTATGGATGTCCGATTTTAGCGGTTTTAATCAGTTTCGTACGACCGCCATGTCATCGTTCTTTTTTGCCATTTCTTGCTCGTGTTTACGTTTTAATGAAATCTGCTTTTGTCACACCTTGTAAACCCTTATGAAATTGATAGTAATGCCAGCCGGCTGAATCACTCGATAGCGTTTGTGCCATTTTTCGATTTTTGTTTGCCGGCCTATATATTCCCTGCCTTTCCAATAAAGAAATCAGTTGATAGTTAGCGCTGTGTCCTATATGTTCTTTGTCCTGTTGTCTGCGCTGCTTTGCCACAATGTTCATGACCGACTAGCCCACCTATATCCTCTTGTAGATTCTTCTGTTGTTTGTAAAAGATAGGTGATCAGTTTCATGACTATACAATATTTGCTAGCTGATATTGTAAGTGCGTACTCTTAAGCATGGAACCACGAACAAGTATTTCCATTTTCATAAAACTTTTGTGACCTGTTCAAGGTACCTGGTGAATATACCTTTGGCTTGCTTCCTCTAATGCTCCGTTTCTAAATTTTTGTAGAATGATTCGTAACCTGTTGCAACATGCATATTGATAAAATGTATTGTGGGTTGTTACAGAAACCACCATTTTATCATTCTTCTGACTAGAATTTAGTATTTGTGTTGCTGTATCACCAAGATGCAGCTCCACATTCCACGTGCCTATTGCTCAACTGCACCTTGCACAAGCTGAGCATGAGCTACAAATTGCTCTGTGATAGTTTTCTTTAAACAATCGAGTGGAATAGGCCTACTGATGCACCCAGGAGTCATGCATGGAGTACCATTTGAGTAGCGAAAGGACGCTATTATGCAAAGCTACATCAAAGAAGCTGACCGAGCTAATCGGTCTGTATATGATAGCTGGCCTATCTATGACACCACAGCCTGCAGAAGTGCTGTATAGCGGTTTGTTTTCGATGTTTTTGATCAAAGCAGCATGAAGCCAAGGCTATGGGGATGGACATTGAATACACATGGATTATTCAAATAAAATGGTAAAAATGATATCACTATTTCGAAACAAAAGTCATCAGTCATAAATTGCAGCATCTGTTGATGTGTTGTCTAAGCTGTTCGCTCAGTGCCAAACTACATTTTCACATTCTCTCTTGCAGGTTTCAAATACAGCAACTGTACCACCACAACAGTGCAGCACAGGAGATCCTATCGTCAGTGCCGCGTCGAGAAATTAAATAAAAAGCGGTTACTCCTGGAAACTTCTCGTATCGTCATATTTGTTTGTTTGTGATTATAAAACTGCACTTTCATGGGAATTGAATGAACTAGCCCCATTTATGTCCCATTAAAACTGATAAATTGAACAATGTACAATGAGCTTGTTTCCAAATGCCTGCATCATAGGCCTACAAGATTGCTTATTGGCTTCAAAATACTCTTACATGTAAAGAACGCTGTTGATATAGTCATTGCTGGAAATGGTCTGCTAATATTTTTGTTACGAACCTCTAAAGCGTACACACTTTCGTATTGTTAACCACAAAAGATTTATTAACTGTGTGCAGCAAACATGCTGTTGCAGGCATAAGGCTGCAATACGCTGAAACTCATGCATCAAAATTGTACACACTAACAGCAGCCAATTTCTTGTAGACCCTCATTAGGTGTGGATTAGAAAGCGCATTAGACTGGCACAAGACAGTCTAATGATTCTGATGTCTAAAAACATTAGTCTCTTTATTGAAATACATTAAATATTTTTATAAGGGATATACTTCTGTGAGATTAGCTGATGCATGCTCTTTGTATTAAGTAAGATGCATTTTTCTAGTTCATGAAGTTGACTGACGTTGCCATGGTGTAGCAAGTTTTCATCAGTAGTTGCTGCAAATAGCTAACATTCACGGTGGAAGCTTGCTAACTTTCAAATACTATTTTCCTGCATTCAGTAACTAAGTAGTAACCGTCATGGTAGTAATGTTACTAGCTTAGCTTACTACCTTCCAATAAGTAGTAAAGGACTAGTAACCGTCATGGTAGTAATGTTTGAAATCAGGAAGCGGAGCCGAAGTAGAGAACGTCTTGTTTATTTGACGCTGGGTAAAAAACTAAAAAAATAGAATGCGGGCGTGCGCTTGGGACCACGCTCGCTTGTCACTTCTTCGTCTTTGCTCCTCTTCCGAAAGAATATTTAACAGCTCCCGGCCGAAGAATTCGCGCGGGTTTGCTTCTTTCGAGTCGATTGTCTACCAGATGTCGAAGCTTTTCCGGCACGTTCCAGGCGGTGCAACATCTGTACCGGTCTCCGCACCGTGCCCGCGGTAGCGCGCACGGTGTATCAACGAACTTTGCCGTCGCTGTCCGTAAATGCCTCTGCGACTCTTCCATCTCCCGCAGTTGTCTTGTCGAGTCCTTTACTTTCATGTCTCCAATCCTCGTCGATTCTTCGCTTCTATTCTTGTTGACGTGAATGGAGCGAAGTTCTTGGAAGTGCTCTCGTCGCCACCGGCTACCGAGATCGCTTAGTACTCGTTCACTGTCTTTCCATCTTCGCTGATGTATTTCACGTGACGAGTCTGTCTCTCCGGATGCTTCGCTCGTTGCTTTGCTTGCTCGCTGCTTCGGATGCCTTGCTCGGGAAGAGGCGTCGATACCACAGGAACTTTCGTCGTATTTTCGTGGCGTCTCAGTACATCTTGGTTTGTCCCGTTGTACGTGATATGTTCGTTCGTACTGTCCGCTGTGTCGTTTTGAGCGATGTCGTTGCTGTAGTAGCTGCTCATCGCAGTGGCGTATTCCTTCTTAAACTTTGGTTCTCGGCGTAGCCTTCTCCGTATAGACTCCAGTCTCTTGAAAGCTGCACCCCTGTTGTCTTTAATCTCGGAACAGTTGCTGTACCCAGGCAGTTCAATTTGACAGCGTTCACTGTTTCTAAGAGGCGATTCAACGTAGTTCTTGACGACGTATTTTTCATCTTTCGAAAGTCTGTTTTCGTTGGCCAGTCTTAGATGCTCCACTTCCCAGAAAGACCTGAGTTGCTGGGAAACGCTGGCTTGCATTAGGCAGATGTTGAAGGTACTTACGGTTTCTGGCTTGTTGAACGTAGGCAAACTCCTTGTATCTCCATGTAGTGTCCATCCCATGATTGTCTCGATGGCGGTCAAGGAGTCGTCTAGTCGCAGAATATTTCCGCTGACAACGTGCCAGTAATAGTCTGCTCCTATAAGCACGCATATTCCAGGCTCAGGCGAGACGTGAAATACAGTGGCGTCAGCCAAACATAAGTCTTTGTCTTTCACCTTTTGTTGCACATTTGTATCGGTCAATATTGACAAATTGTTGCATATTTCTGGAACTTCAATAGCTTCAGTTTCCAGTGAGTTTGAGTCGTACTGACTATGCAGTGTGACTCGTACCTTTCGATAATATTTGCGAGGTGCTGAAATGTTTCCAAATCCCGAGATGGCGAGCTGCTCTTCGCCTAACACCGTGGCTTTCAGCTTCCTGGACAAGTCTTGCGTAATGAAGCTGCGTTGACTGCCCCCATCAATGAACATTCTTACGAGGTGTTTCCTTCCAGCGCCCTGAGCCCAAACTTTAGCGGTTGAAGTACGGTGCTCTTTATCGAGTCTGTTGACCAGCTGTAAACAGTTGTCTGCGTTTCTGTATTCTTCTGCTTCCATGTTGGGTCGCACATCGTTGTGATGTGTCGTCCCTTGCATTTCGCGCAGCTCAATCTCTTCCAGCTTCTGCATTCTTTCGCCCTGTGAAATTGTCTAGCGCATCGGAAGCAGCCCCCTAACTTGCACAGTTTCTCCTTTTTCTCGTCTAAGGTGAGTTCAGCTGGGCAGACATCCACCGAGTGATCTTTGTTGCCGCATAGTAGGCAACTCTCTGGAATTAGTTTTACTGTTGAAATAGATGCAGAACCTTGTGTACGTTTAGTAGATTGTCGTTTTGTGGTTAGGACTCGTTCTCTTTGGTCAACAGTCATCAGTAAAGCCTGTTCCCGGCTTCTTACTTCAAGGCTTAAGAAGGCTAGAAGTGTAGACAATTCATCTATTTGGTCGCTAGTACCGCTTGTGTTTGTCGAAGACAAGGTGCGCTGTGTATAACGGAGCACCATTTCTTGCGGAAGCTTCTGTATTACAACCGTCTTTAGTAGTAGTCCATATTCTTTGTCTTCGACACCAAGGTTATGAAGGGATCTCATGCGGGTTCGGACCTCTTCATACAACCTTTGAAGCCCTTCTAAATCTTCACACGAGCGGACTTTACGTAGGTTTAGAAGGCGGCGCATGTGGTCGTTAACAATCAGCGACTTATGGCCAAATCTTTCTTTGAGAAGATGTATAGCTGTGCTATAACTTTCGTTAGTTGTGGCCAGGCCGCTGATGACACCTTCCGCTTTACCCGACAGGTAGCTCCGGAGGTATTTCAATGAAGCTGCGTTGACTGCCCCCATCAATGAACATTCTTACGAGGTGTTTCCTTCCAGCGCCCTGAGCCCAAACTTTAGCGGTCTGCGAGCGGTCTGCACGTCTGCGAGATGGCGGTTCTGATCCATAGTTGACTCAAATTGATCCCAGAACTCAGGCCATATAATTGGGTCTCCATTAAACTTCGGTAGATCGAGCTTAGGTAGCTTAATCTGCGCACGTGCTTGATGAAAATCATCGTGAGATGCGTGTGTAGCTACAGCTTGAGGAGAGGATAGAATGCGTTCAGCGTGGGACTTTGCGAGGACGATAGAATCTTGATATTGCCCGACGCTGTTAATCTCATCCTCAAGGTTATCGTCAGTGACATGCTCTTCTATTTGGTTGTCAAGTTCCGTGAGCATCGTTTCCTTTATCTTCAATAGGTTAAGATGGTCGGTTAGCTCACCAGTTGGGTGTTGGTTCCATCCGCATAAGAGGCGTCATGTCGTTGATGATCCTGGTGACCGAAGCTCGAACGGTAGCACGTTTCCGTCGTAGCCTTTCCATGTCGTCACGTAGGGAATCGAAGGCTCGTGATGACGTGGATCGTTCTTGGTTTCTCTCCCAGCGTCTTCGCGTTGATCGCGTCGATCGGCCGTCCTCTTCAGGCAGCTCGCTTCATCGTCAGGGGTCTTCAACTGTTCTTCTATCCTGGTCACGGCACCATACTGTTGAAAACCAGGAAGCGGAGCCGAAGTATAGAACGTCTTGTTTATTCGACGCTGGGTAAAAAACTAAAAAAATAGAATGCGGGCATGCGCTCGGGACCACGCTCGCTTGTCACTTCTTCGTCTTTGCTCCTCTTCCGAAAGAATATTTAACAAAAAGAAAAACTGAACGTAGTCGACATTCGCTCAGCGGGAAACGGCGAAGGCTTGGATTATGTGGTGCGGTGGCGCTGCCAATATTTACGCTCACTGTCAAATTTCTTTTATTTTACTTCACATTTCGAGGTACCTTCTATCACAAAGCGTAGCAGTTCAAACTAGTTTTAAGAAACAAAAAAGGCCCTGTACAGCTCTAACAAGTTACCTAAAGAAAAAAGGTAACACCACCTACAGCTGCAACTCGAACCCTGGTTTTTTAGGTGGGAATCGGGCATTCTAGCTCTGAACCATTTCGGTGGAGCCGCGCGCAAATAAATCTTATATGACGACACATTGCAGGCTACTGATCGCAGCGCCACAAGAGGCTTGACCCTCTTTTGGCTTCACTTCTTGTTCCGAGAACACCCCCCCCCCCGTTCTAGTACGCTCTACTTCACCTACTGCTAAATACAAGAACAGCAGCTGCAACAGCGACATCTATAGCTTTCAACCAATTCATCAAGAGGATCGGTATTGAATGTACTATATCGCGTGATCGGTCTGGGATAGTATTGCATCAAGAGAAATGAAATGAAGTTCGTTTTTACTTTTCGTTCCGTGGAAGTACGCGTCAACACGGTGGAAGCCGACGCGGTAGTTATTGCATTAACTACGACTTCGCCAATATTCTTCAGCTGCGCTTGTTCAGGAGCGCTTAACAGCGACAGGAATCTTTTAGAATCAGAAACGTTGACGCGCAGCAAGCGTTTATTTAGTTGTTCCGGGCGCTTCTGCCCAGCGTATATTAACTTAAAGCCTGTTGCAAGTTGCAACCCAGACAAGTAGTAAGTAATTTTCGTAAGATAATTGCAGGTTTCGTCAGAGATTCATGGGCGAGGTGTGGACAAAATGCGTGCACAGTAACTTTAGCCACCGTGTCTTAAGTTCTGCGTCAAAGCGCCGCCTCAGGTATCGACAACGCTACACCTCCGCGTGCCTACGACCTATATTTCTGCATCTTAAACCAAGTTGGCGCTCGTCTAGCGCCCGTGTTGTGTTCTCCTCTTTTGTCCTCGTCTCCTCAAGCGTTTTACATTGTTACTGAGTTACGCGTGTGAACATCCGCATATTGAAGTATATTGAAGCAGAAGGAGCTTGATGTGGGCGAGTTGGTGTAGCATTACTGAATGAAAAAACGATGCGCAAAAAAAGACGAGGACAATAAGGAACACACTTTACGCTCCTCTGTTGTATGTGTTCCTTATGGTCCTCGTGTTTTTCGCGCATCGTTTCTTCATGAAGTTGATTGGCTTGCAGACATACAGTTCTCTTGCTAATGGCAGGCGCGCCGCAACATTTGCGGTGGATGTAAAACATGTCGTCCTTCATGTTTTGTTGTAGTCGGTCTTTCAGAGTGTTCTCGCTGTCGTACCCGAGCCCGGAGGGAAAGCCCGCAACTGCCAGGCGCAGATCCGAGTATGGAGGGCGAGAGAACATGGACCGAAACTGGGGCATCGCCGTGGCCGCGGCCGTGGCTTCTTTCTTCAACCTGGCGACGCAGATAAACTCTGGCTTCTTCTTCGTCGCAATTATTGACACGTTCTCCGTGGACCACTCAAACGCCTCGTGGCCACAGAGCGTTTTCACCATCATGACGTACTCCGGCAGTAAGTAAAAATAGCTAAAATGAACTAAGCAACTCAGAAAACAGCAGCAAACCGGGACAAAGGTAGGGACAGGGAACTGATTTCATTTATATGCCTATTAAGCGGTATCCAAAGTAGAGCCGTAGGAGAATATTGAATCATAACACAAGGTTCAGACAATAGTCCTGAAGAAAGCTAGCTTCTTTGTACACATTTGCTCTGGGATTGCGGTCCGACATAGCGTGCTTCAGCAACTCTTTTTTTTTTCCGAGAACAGTTACTCAGTGGAATCGACTTCCTTCCACAGTTGTAGGAATTTCTTCTACTGATACGGTCCTTCCTGCGATAAAATGTATTGAATCTTTTGACCAGTAAGCCTGAAAAAATTGTGGATACGCTTGGCAATCGCCATAATCTGTACTGTATCCCAATTGTAAATCATGTTATTTTCCTGTAGTGCTCCCTTTGCTCATTGTACTGTACTATTTACCACTGCCGCGGTTTGTTGTAATTATTCTTCGCATTGTCATCAACTATTATCATTGAGCTTTCTGTTTTTTTAGATGGTTTTGCCAAAGCATATGATATCTGTGACGTAGTTGTGTTCGACGCAGCTGTGTATGTTCATGTCGGCGTACAGTAATCTAGATTTTTCATTTGCACAAATTTATGTAAAGCTGCAATTTTCATGTTTGTTCTTTTTCTTCAACCCCCTCCCCCCAAATAATGCCTGTATGGGCACTGTGGGTACTAAATAAATAATAAGTAAATAAATAACGGACTGCCATAGTTCACTGACTATTAATAATTTCAAGTCGTCCCGTGACAAATCGTTGAGTTCCAATTTTATTAGTGATAGGTCTACATAAAGTTGTACTTAAGTGTGAAAGATCATAGATAGCTAACGTCATCGTTGAAGTAATTGGAAATCAGTAGAAATGACCTTTGGATATGCAGTTCAATATGACTCATGGAGCGTAGTCTACACGCTTGTCCAAGCTCAATGAAGTCTACGAAAGCATTCCGTGTGAGTTTTTTCCTGCGATTAGCGCTTTGCAGCAGCACAGCGTGGCTAAGCACAGCGTTCGTCCTGATTTAATATTTGCGCTGCACAGCGCTTCGTAGATCGCCTCGTTGGCGGCGAAGATTGTCTTTATTCAAGCCAGTTTAGGTGGGACTACATGTCGAAAACACTCACGTTTCACTTGGCGCATAGCAGAATGTGTTTCCGGGCGAGTTGGTTAATTCTAGTAAGGTGTAAAGAAAGCGACAAGCAGTACATTTAACAAGCAGACAAAGGACAAGAGCGACGCTAACATAGGGAGCCAGCGAAATCACGAAATCGGTTTTCTTCATTGCCGCATCTTCCAAAGAAATCCATTGTTTCTCTTTGTTGTGGCGGCCTTCTGAAGTGGTACTTGAGCTGACTACGTGCTCCTCGCAGCACTTCCTCTTGGCGGTGAATGTACTCGTACAAGTTGTCGTACCTCACGCGGAAGCTCAGGTAAAGTGGCTAAGGCCCCTCGTGGCCACCGCTTGCCACCGCAAAATTGCTTCGTGCCTGCAATTAGTGTGAACTCTGCGTTCGGTAGCGTGAAGCGCGTTGCTGGGCGTGCGTTGGATCCCATAAAAATTTCGAACTGGGCGATCCAGAACAAATCCAACACATAGCTGTCCCGACAGAGACGGCGCGGGACTGGGACTCGAGACGCTCTCTGTAATGTCGGGACATTCCCGCAAAATCCGGGACGGTTGGTAACCCTAGACTGAGTGCCGTTGCCGGTGAACAAAAATGTCCCGGTGAGCGCAAAGAACAAAAATCACGGTTCGAGTCGCAATCGAAATCAGGCATTCTACGTGGCATTCAAGCATTCTCAACCACTGGCCCACGCCAGCACTTGAAACTTCCTGAAGAAGATTTTGTACAGGCGTCATTTCGGGCCAAAGCCAATTGTGACTGCTTTGTTGGCTATTGTTGCGATAGCAATTATATGGACAGTCTCGGCTGGATTTTGCCGTCGCCGTCGCCGCCGTCATGCACCGTATATGTATAAGTATGTATGTATATATAAAAGCCCCAAAGAAAAATAATTCAGGAAAATGCTTCCGAAGCGCGGAATCGAACCAGGGACCTCTTTCTCCGCAGCGAGTGGCTCTATCCACTACGCCAAGAAACGCATATGCTCCACGTAGCTAACGGCGAGCGTTATATACACACCCTTTACCGCTGGACGGACTCAGAGACGGCAGGCGATAATAAGCGTTTCTTCATTACCAGCGAGATGGCGCTAGCAGCGCGACGGGCGCACTTAAAAGTTGTCGGCGAGCTCGCTCGCTTCTATTTGCGCACGGAGAACCTCGCCCTTCCGCTGTCTGCTCGCGCGGTTTTCTCGTGGTGAGGGGAAGAGTAATGTTTCAAGCTTTCACCGTGATGTCCGCACTCATGTTACGGAGCGTACGAATATCACTCGAGCTCAAGGGACGCCGCTAAACGAACAAACAGAGGATGAGCGCGAACTATCAAGTGTCACAGCTCGACACTTGAAGCACGCTAGTTTCCGTCGCTGCTTCGGCCGCCTTTGCAACAGGAGCGCTGTTCAAACTGAGAGTACCATTGGCGAGCCTCACTTCATATAGCATTAATTTCTTGCTATCGCATTCATTGCTTCGCCCTTGCGGCGAAACTGTGACATTTTTTTGCTTTTATAATAATGTAACAGACATTACGCATGTACACCTATGACTCAGCAAGCTATGGTCTAACGTTGCTCGCCCCAGTAGACATACGCCAATAAACGTCTCCTCTTTTGTCCATGTCCCTTTGCGCTGTTGAACCGTGAACGCTGCTTACACTTCGTTTTTGTAAAAATGTCGTAAGCGCTGTGCCGTGAGCGCCGCCGTAACATCAGACAATGAGCTACCCTTTAGACGCCAGAGAGCGAGAATAATAGAAGACAGGGAGGTTAACCAGGGCTGAGCCCGGTTGGCAACCCTGCACTGGAGAAGGCAGGAGGGGGAAGGAAAGTTATAGAGGAGGAGAGGAAAGTCACTCTTTCAGCCGACGTAAAAGTTCCGCGTTTGACATCACAAACGGCGAATCAGTCCGGTATCCTTGAGAAAACGCAACAGCGCTTTTGTTGCCTCTCCGAACTGTGATGGGCAGCCCCATGGTCCCAATATCTTCTCGACAGTGGTTTCCGTCCAGTTGATTTAGAGCAGTGCGGAGGTGAAGCCCCTCGTTTGCGTTTGTCGGGCAGTAACACAAAAGGTGCTCAATAGTTTCGCCAACGGCACATTCAACGCCAGAGTGGTCAACGTGCCTGGTGAACTCCTTGATATGCACACAACTACCGATATCCCACAAGGACGCCGATCCACGTAGAAGATATGTCCCCAAGTGCGGCATAAGCAGCTACTAGGCTACTCGCATAAGTTAGACTCGTACAAAACGTGGGATCTGCAGGAATCTTTCTACCTTACTTCGTGTGAAAGCTAGGGCATGTAACAGTGAATGAATGAAAATCAAAGCCTCTTATTTTCTTGCCTCAAATTAAGGAAAAATATGGAGCGCTTTTAGCACGCAATCTGCATAACTTACGTCTATGACATATGTCCCATTCGAAAGACAGAGAGAGAGAGAGAGAAATACAGCCAGCCAATGCGTTCGTAGTCATAGCAGATGTTTCTAAGCCTTCAATTTTTTTACTACCAAGTAGCACATCAGTCTGTCCTCTTGAACTTCACTTTTTTCGGAAAACGACCCGCTCGTCTTAGATTAAAAAAAGAACTGTATTGTATCTATTCTAATAGTTCTCGTCAACAAAAAGAACAAGGAGAAAGCTTCAAACAAACAACACCGATGACATAATGTCCGCATGAATTTGATTTATAGCGAATGTGACCTCGTTAAACATTCTGCAGAATGTATTAGCCTATATCGTGGTCACCTTCGCAACAAATGCTACAGCTACAGCTACAACGTGCCAAAATCTGAAAGAAACTACGTTTTGTTGTATCGATGGTGCTGGCTTACAGTGTTGAGAATCCTCTGGATATCAAGAAGAACCGATACCGCAGTTGTAGAAGAACATAATTTAAAAATTTTCATTCGAAGCAAAGTGATGAGGATGAAACTTTCGTATTTTGGCCATCCCGTGAATGCTTCCTGTTCAATGGAGCGAAAATTATTTCTAGTCAAAGAGGAAGGTGGGAGCAAACGATGTCTCCGAAGAATCTCACTTCAAAAAACCACTTTTCCAGGCAGACAGTGACAGTGGCCAGAGCAACTCATGACTCGTGTTTTTCAAACGTTCTTGCCATTAAAACCGCCGTTGTGACATTGTGGCTAGCGCCAATCTTTAAGCTCATTTATCAAGCCATGTCGACAGTGCCTACACCTCAGTGTATTGTCTAGCATTGTAATCCAAGCTTGCTTGAAACCTCTAACGGTCGTCGATGTCCCTGCGGTCATGCGGCTACTGCGGTCGCTTGCGATTATAGAGCAATGGACGCCGCCAAATGGGATCAACATGTCAAACATGCACGCAATGCCACTGCAAATAGCTACCATAGTTTGAACGGCACTTCAAACGTTGGAATCGCTCCGACACTCACTCAAGTGAAACTTCTGCGTACACTGAGTCTATACTGAAACGTTTTGTTCTACGGTCACGTGGCACTTGGGCCAGAGCCATCCTTGTCACGCTTCCAAACCTGCTCCCTGGTGTTTCGGCAACGCGCCGTGTCGCAATACATTTACGCGTGCTCTCAGCCGTGCTCGCGTGCAAACTCTCGAGCTAAAAAAACAGGAAGAAAGGAAAACTAAACACCGACGCTGCGGTACAAAACGATATTGCACCCGTTTCCGTCAGGAACATGCTTCCACGGAGAGGTGAGCATCGTGTTGAACACCTGCGCGCATGCGAGTTCCCGAAGCAGTGACGCGATCCCATACTCAGATACCAGCTTTTTTTTCGCAGATTTCATTTCGCCACTAGCTCACTTTTCCTCTCCACCCGCTTCCTTCTTTTTTACCTCTTGATAGCATTGTGTGCTGCTATGGCACGTGTCGTGCAAGAAACATCTGTTCTTGCTGCATCATGAAACTCAACCAAGGCCAGTTTATGCCATACCTCGCGGCGGCTACGGCCTATACAGGAATACTCCTCCTAAACTGCAAAAATTTTGAAGTAGGTTCAATTATTGGATCAGGAGATCAGTAACATGAGGCAAAGAGATGTGCCTGCGCTGGTACATTTCAAAGAGCATTTAACGTATTTGGTGCCACTGGCTCGACGAAATTTCCACAAACTCGTTATGACAAGTCTCTGGCCCCTTCAGAGGACAATGTACTTCGATTTAACCGACTAGAAACTACGTAAGCCCAAGCAGGTGCCGTCAAAATTATGTGACGTCACGGCAAATGGTGCGGGAATTCAACGGTAACGTCGCCACCTGTATTTTATTTTTGCGCGTTTTCTCGTTTATTAGGCGTCTTCTCGCAGCAAGCGTAGTGTTTTTGGTATCGTGGAAGACTACTTTACTAATGCGAGAAAAATAGTTTTGCTCTTTAGTGTCCCTTTAAACGCAGAAATTTTGGTCTGTCTGTCTGTCCGTCTGTCTGTCTGCCCTTCTGTTTGTCTGTCTGTCACCCGATTCAGCCACCCGGCCAAAGTTGAACCACTTGTTTACTGCCCACCTAGCTTGAACTGGTACGGCTGTTCATATTTGTGAACGTTGTCGATCAAAAAGTAAATATTACGTATAGCTGAGGTGCAACGTCACTAGGTAAGTATGAGGTGGTGTGTTTCTTTAATAGAAAATACATAGATCCGTAATCCTAAAAACCCTAGTTTCTTAAGCTGAGCTGAAAATGCGGCTGCGCTGAAAATGCGACGCGCCGACGAAAGCCCTCGGCCACGGAGGAAGGAAAGGACTTTCCTCCTCCGTGCCCTCTGCACAAGGTCGTTTCCCGACGTAATGCCAGATAGCGCCCATATCTCACGCAGCGTAAACGCAGCGTAGAGTTACTGCATAACTAGCAGCGTTGCGTATCTGTCTTCCAAACGATGCTAGCAACTATGCATTGCGGACAAGCTGACGCTGGGGCCAAGTTTTATATTTCTCGATGGCGCCGCTGCAGCGAACTGGATTGACACTAGTCATTCACATTAAAGTAAATCACCGGTCTTCTACACACCAAACATGTCGACCGGTGACCCGGTAGGCATGTCGCCTGCAAAAACGGAGTGACTCTTCGCGACATAGCCACGGTTGCTAGCCAGACCTATGGGCAACTCTGCTACCCAAAGGTAGCATATACAGTAAATCTAACGCAGCGCTCCTCTATTGTCTTTCGACGACATTTGCAGCGAAGCACGCAGATACGCGGCCAGTTTTTTTCCCGAGACATACAGCAAGAGCGGCACGTCCGTGTGCGTCTGCGCTGCTTCGTGTATATGCGCCGCCGCGACGGATACACTAGCGCTCCGAGGAGCGCACCCATAAAATCACTGTAACTGAGCGCCGATAACGTCACTGTTGCCGTTCCAGTGACTTTACGCGCCCATACGCACCCAGGCTGCGCTATGTTCAATTTATCAGTGGACGAGCCAGCACATGTTCTTAAGCTTTGACTTCGAATCGTCATCTGTGGGTGCTGCTGGGACTTTCGCACTGCCCAACGACTGGACACTCCAATACTGCCACACAGGCTCCTTCCCATTTGTGTTTTATGTTACCGGCCCACTGCACGTGTAGCTGCTGCCTTGCGCAAACCGCGCGAGAATGTCGAGGAACGTTCCAGATTAGTTTACGATTATCTGTTAGGCTTAGGAACAAACAGCTGAGTTTGTTCTCGAACTAACGCGGTCACCACCGATAAGGCTGGAAAGTTCGATGCCTCATGTGTAAATGCCGACGCGCCTTTCCGCGATTCAGATTATAGACGGTCGACGCTCTGCTCGCCGCTATCAGTCTATAGCGTGTATTGCTTCTAGTTTGACTTTCCGTTTCCCGGCCACAAGTGCGGTCAAATAAAGAGTTTCATTTTGGACACGCCGACTGCTTCCTTCGCCAACGTCACGACCGCGTGACAATATTGTGATACTGTTACTTTCCATTCGTGCAGGCCTGATCGTGGTTGTGCTTCAGCGGCACTTCACTGTGTCACAGATCACACTGCTCGGGAGCTTGATGCTGTGGATACCGCTGATAGGGGCTGCGTTTGCTCCCAACATCGCAGTGATGACACTTACCCTCGGTGCTCTTCATGGTAAGGGCATCAAAAACATTTTGGTCGGGAAAACCTTACATACGCCTATGCACAACATTACATTGTATACTGTTTCACCCAAGGGAAGTATTATTGTCGCTGCCAGTACTTTTAATGCTCTTTAAACAAGAACGATTGTTTTCCACTTCTGACGGAGACTTTCAGAGACAGAAATTTACTGCAACAGCGCGTATGTTTGTTTGTATGGTCGGAAGGTTCAAAAGTACTCAACCTCATTTCGTCCCGTAGGGACAAATTTTTTTCGTTCCAGTAAGGAATATGAAAAAATTTCAACGAAAAAAAAATAAAAGGCCTTCATAACTTCACCTTTCAGGTGCTGTCATAACTGGAGTCACATGTTAGTGTAGCTGGCGTCACATGATGACATTTGGCTAGTGAAGCACCAAGTAATAACAAAAAGTTTGCTATGTGCTATGTGAGCCGCAGTACTTTTGCACCGGAGATAAAGTAGCCACTTTGGCTTCCTAAGGTGTTCGTACTAACTACAGTAACCTTACAACTCCAGCCTTCCGACAGATGGATGCTTGCACGCTGACCGCAGGCAGGGTGGCTGGGTGCCTACGGAATACACTGTTGTGTACGGGACCTCCGCGAAATCTCCACCTGTGTCCTCGTGCCTGCGAATACCACACAGCACTACCGTTACTACGTTGCCCTGAGTTTTATTAATATATGAAAATGTTATCCACCGAGTTCTATTTCGAGCTATAACAATCCTTATGTTAATGAGAACTAACAGACAATAACGCCAAGGAAAGTACAGGGGGTGTTATCTGTAGTATTTAGAATGTAAATGTGAAGAAAGTAAAGTGGACGAAAAGATGACTTGCCGCCGGCAGGGACCGAACCTGCGACCTTCGAATAACGCGTCCGATGCTCTACCACTGAGCTACGGCGGCGGTCATCCTCCCGTCCACTTTCTGGGGTATATATGTGGATTAAACCTAGGAGTTTTAGTCAGCGCCAATCGCAGCCATGGCGGCGAGTGTGGAACACTCTTTTTTTTTTTTTGCCTCTTGGCGTCACGTAGCACGTGATCGTTTTACGAGTTGGCAGCTGACCAATAATCCCTCGCATACTACCTGAAGGCATTAAGTCTGCCAGGACGAGACCCTCGCTATGAATGAAGGAAAGCTATGATTTTTCAAGGGCTCGTTTAACTTTGTTAGACACAATATTAATGAGAACTAACAGACAATAACGCCAAGGAAAGTACAGGGGGTGTTATCTGTAGTATTTAGAATGTAAATGTGAAGAAAGTAAAGTGGACGAAAAGATGGCTTGCCGCCGGCAGGGACCGAACTCTTTTCGTCATCATCTTTTCGTCCACTTTACTTTCTTCACATTTACATTCTAAATACTACAGATAACACCCCCTGTACTTTCCTTGGCGTTATTGTCTGTTAGTTCTCATTAATATTGTGTCTAACAAAGTTAAACGAGCCCTTGAAAAATCATAGCTTTCCTTCATTCATAGCGAGGGTCTCGTCCTGGCAGACTTAATGCCTTCAGGTAGTATGCGAGGGATTATTGGTCAGCTGCCAACTCGTAAAACGATCACGTGCTACGTGACGCCAAGAGGCAAAAAAAAAAAAAAAAAAAAAAGAGTGTTCCACACTCGCCGCCATGGCTGCGATTGGCGCTGACTAAAACTCCTAGGTTTAATCCACATATATACCCCAGAAAGTGGACGGGAGGATGACCGCCGCCGTAGCTCAGTGGTAGAGCATCGGACGCGTTATTCGAAGGTCGCAGGTTCGGTCCCTGCCGGCGGCAAGTCATCTTTTCGTCCACTTTACTTTCTTCACATTTACATTCTAAATACTACAGATAACACCCCCTGTACTTTCCTTGGCGTTATTGTCTGTTAGTTCTCATTAATATTGTGTCTAACAAAGTTAAACGAGCCCTTGAAAAATCATAGCTTTCCAACAATCCTTATGTGCGGCTCAAGTGGTCACGTTGACATTTCCTTCTAAACGTCTAACTTTTTTGACCTCACACATAGTTCTCCAAATGTACAACGTTCATTCACCTACTTCGACAGCTCAGATTTCGCGGCCTGCAATGCCATATTGTGCATCACCGAGGCAACTGCAGGTAGCCCGTACGAAATAAATTGTGTGTATAGAAAAGGTTTTTCGTACGATCGTACCAGCCTTGTGTAATTTTTCTTTACATCAATATATGACGTTATGGTGCTAGTTTTCTGTGCGTACTTTTTTAGGGGCGAAGCTCCTCTTAGTGTAACCTTGTCACGCGTCCGGCGTTAGGCGTATCCGGCAGTATACTACGACCCATCACCGATCCTTTGCAAACTGCCCACTACTTCATCTTTGCCAACATCCCCCTGCGATCCATCACCGATCCATTACTTCACCGACCATAAAGCCGTTATAATGAAGGGGGAACGGAAGCCACCTTTGCAAACTGCCCACTACTTCGTCTTTGCAACCATCCCACTACTTCCCACTGCTTCCCACTGCTTCCCACTACACTGCCTCAAACTACATCCCACTGCTTCAGGAGCTTCGCCCAAGCTCTTCATCATTCACCTTCGCCCAAGCTCTTCATCATTTTATTTATTTACTATTATTAGAGGGGTACCAGCTCGGTTGATTTGTTGTGCTTGGATTCATCTCGCCTTGCTGCCGCTTTGCAAGGCGCATTTCGTCGCTCCCTATGTAAAAGTTCGCCGTGTTAAACTGACTATTCATAAGTTTCTGTTACCGAATGTAGTTGCGTTAGCCCTACGTTTTATTTCGTGTTGGAGTTATCAGAATTGCCATCACTCATGCAGCACCGCGTGTCGTGTTCGAAGATGTTTCCGGTTGTCGTTTGACATAAACATATGTGAACCTCCGTACATGTGGCGCCATCTAACCATGATCCCAAGAGCCTACAACTCAGTATTTCCTTTTAAAGCCACTATAGGTGGCGACACACATCCGCCCCATTGAGGTAAATATTGCGTTACGACGTCTGTTCTTCCATCATTGTCTACGTTGTTGATTTCAGCGTTATCCATATGGTTACACATACTTTATTTTTCATCTTGCAGCAAAGAAATAACAATTGTAGTGGAGTAGATGCACGACCGAGTATGAGCCTCTGAAGGAGGACGAGAAACGACCCGCGTTCTGATTGCGCGAGAGCCTGTGCCGCCTTTTGCCAGCCTTGCACTGTGTTCGCATACGGTCCCTTTTCGTCGCGAGCTGATTACACCAATAAACCTCATCACATTTGGTGAAGGTGCTGGGTAGTGACTGCGTCAGTCATGTTGTCCGGTGGTCGCTCGGCCAACTTGCGGGACCTGGAGCTCCAGGTCTGGTTGGGAATCTCAGCAACCTGAGATTTCCGGCCTGGTGCTCGGCAGAACGAAGTTCAAAGTCGCTTGGGAGGGCACCCACCCTGTGGGAAATTGGCAGCATGGGACCGCCAGACCTAAAAATAAGGTCACCCTTTTTTTTACACCAGTAAACCTCATTACACCAATAAACCTCATCACACAATAATCGGAAGCAGCTAAAAGCTATATTAACTCATAACTTGACGAGCTGTAGCTGGATTAGCAGCAAATAAAGAAAAAAAAAGAGATCTCAAGAATTAAAATGCACACTACGTACACAAGCACTAGCCACTTCATTAAATTCAACATAAGACATTTTCAAAGCAGTACGAAATCAAGCGTAATCAGTCTTTAAACACAATAATAAATAAGCATACGATTACTTATGCAATTAGTTATTGTTACAATGAGTCAGAAAGTTAATTTGATCAGTGAAAGACGCCGCACAATGTATTTCGTGGTAGTTGGCTCAGGTCAGTACCTCCCTGTATAAATTTGTTTATTAAGCGGTATATTTTATAAATTGACAATAGCGTGTATTAATTGTTTCTGGATCAAACAAAAAACACGTGTCGACACGTAATTAAGACAAATTGTTTATTTTTGCTTAGCACTTCTCGCTTAAAACGAATTATAAATGCGGTGCATTGCTTAGCGAACCATAGGCTCTTCGACCATATCTATCTATCTATCTATCTATCTATCTATCTATCTATCTATCTATCTATCTATCTATCTATCTATCTATCTATCTATCTATCTATCTATCTATCTATCTATCTATCTATCTATCTATCTATCTATCTATCTATCTACGTCTGGACGCTCTCGTGGTTGTATCCTTAACTTGATATATACAAAAACTTGCATACGACGACATAAGCGTACGACAAACACGAATCAAAGGTTATGAGAGGAATAGCGTGACTTGACTGTCAACGACGTCCTGAAACCCTTCCCACCAGCGGCCCCTGGTGGAAGTGCGCGCCACAGGTGATGCACACTCTGTATTAACGAAGGGACAATGTAAATAAACTTTGGAAATATTAACGAGCCCGTGTCGCAGAGAACGCGGTGCCGGCGTCTGCGGCGTTATGGATGAGCGAAAAGATTCGATGGAAACGAACACTGAACATCACTACTCAACCCGGAATCAAACACAGGCATTCTCCATGACAGTCAAACATTCTACCACAGATTACGCCACTGCTTAATGTGCTTTAGAAAAGGCCGTATGCATGCTTCATGCCGGGGTAACACCAAATGTGTTTGCAGTTTTGGCTATCCGCCTTTAAAACAATGTAATGAACATTAGATATATGTACCTACGACTCCGCAAGCTTTAGTCAAACGTTGCTTGATTACGGCCGGCAACAACCATGACTTATGATATGTGCATCATCGCACCGTCGCTTGCGCTTCGTGACGATGAAACTAACATCACTGCTCTAACGTGAGTGGCGACGTTACGTCCGTCCTTCAACTACCGTTTAACTGCCAGTGTAGTCGGCGTGCCAGGTAAGCCCACGATATGCGCACAGCTAGTCAGTTTACAGAATGACGTCGATCCACCTTGTTACGCCTGGCTCAAAGCACGGCCGCTAAATAAAAAAGAGGTGCGGCCTGCCGAATGGGTGCGTTTTCAATGGGGGAACGCGTGACATGCAGAGTTTTGAGACGCTACCGCGGCGGCGCTGCACATCGGTAAACCGTAAAGTCACTGGAACGGGAAAAGTACCGCGTTCTTTTTCTCTTCGTCGCCGCGCCCTTTCGGCGGCTTCGCCACATAAATGTCCAGATCGCTCGCCTCGCTAGCGTCTCCCTGCCACCGACGCACTGCGCTTTGAAGGGCGATTGTTTTTATAGCCTCAGAAAAGCATGCAGGAACATTACGACATCCCGTATCGTTTTGACACTTCATCGCAAGCCTGTTGAGGCGTCGAAGAAGGCCTGGGTGCGGCGCTGGCTGCGCTTTCAGGAGCAGCAACCGGCGGGGAACGGGCACAGCCCTCTTTGCCCGTTTCCAAGCGACGGGTGCCAAGCGACGGGCTGTTCGGCTGCGCAGAATACGGCGCAAAAAATTTGTTCCCACGACTGATACCCGCCTTTGTGAGGCAAACGTTTCATTGAGAATTCGCAAATGCTGTTTCGGGTAATGTTGGCGTCTCCGCTGCACTAGTGCAGCTTGTTTCGCGTGCTTGCTGCAGAAGGTTCATGCACAATAACATTGCCGGGCAGCTCCTAATTATGTTTGGTATAAATGACGCCTTCGGGCTCACATATAACGATGAAAACTGATTGCTACAGATTGGTATTGCGTGACGTGACTGAATGACGAACATAAATAACTGTGTACCATGAAAATAATGGCACGCATGTAATGTAAGGCATCATTTACATGCCATGCTCATGGTACACTCGTGGCCGGTTCGCTGGCTTGATATGCACCAAAATCGGTATTGCGTGACGCGACTGTAGGACGAACATAAATACCAGGTGGTAACATGAAAATAATGACACGCATGTCATGAAGAAGGCTTGATTTACATGCCATGCTTATGGTGCACCGGCGGCCGGTTCGCTGGCTTCATATGCACCAAGACTGGTAGCGCATGACGTGGCTCTATAATTGTGCCTTCTGTGTCAATCCGGCAGATCTCACGCATTGTGGGAATCAATCTAATATGCGAAGGAGCCAGCAAAGAGCTGCCTATATTGCCTTGTTCATCTTTGAGGCAGATGAAATCATTCATGTCATCACATCTAGTTCATTATATATCGCATGTTTGTCATGCATGCATGCATGTAGAATCTGGTATATACGCATGACCTGTAATATATGTTCGTCACGCACCCAGGTCATGCCATACCAAACTTGGTATACATCCAGTTAACAAAACGGCCGGAAGCGCACAAAGACAGTGTAATGTAAACCATGCCGTACATGTAATGCATGTAATGGTTTTCACGTTACCACCTGTCGTTCATGTTCGCCATAGAGTCACCTCGGGCTATACCAATTTTGGTGTATATCAAGCTACCGAATCGGCCGCGAGCGCACCATGAGCCTGGCAAGTACGTGATGCTGTACATGACATACAAGTCATGATTTTCATGTTACCACCTCTCACTAACGTTCATTATACAGAAATATCTCGTCATATCAATTTTGGTATATATGCATTTCACTAAACAACCGCGAGCGCCCTGAGGCCATGCCATGTTAATTATGTTTTACAGGGTATACCTGCCATAATTTGCACGTTATGACCAGTAACTTATGTTCGTCATACACTCTTGTCACGCCATATCAATTTTTTGTGTATCAAGCTAGCGAAGCGGCCGCGAGTGCACCATGAGCGTCCCCGCAGGGGCGTCTGTGGAAGCAGGCGTTTGGTGTGTAGCGACACCACGGACCCGAGCTAACGGGGCGGTTTCGACCCCCTCCCACGCCTAGCCGTGCGTGGCTTTGCCGTGTCCGGGGAAAAGGGGATCCTGGGGGTTGAGCCGACGCCGGGTGATTGGACCTTTAAGGCCCCCCGGCAGAGGCAACACACCCCTTTGGCCCCGGCTTCACGTAGACGGCACCCCTGGGTTGACCCACCCAGGGGAAATCGGCAGTCGCCTTTTCCTGTCTCTCTCTCTCCCCTCACATCTTCATCTTTCCTCCCACTTTTCATCTTTCCTGTCTTCTCCTCACTTCTATTTACTTCCGTTTGCCTGGCGGCGAGGGTTAACCTTGTGTGTGTGCCCTCTCTTGGGCACATTATATTTGGTTATAGTGGCTATGTACAGCTGACGTTGGCATGCCTTATATATATATCTAAGTGCTGTCGCGTCCCCATGTTGGGCTCCATGGTGGGCGGCTGGCATGGCTGCCGAAACTATACATAATCTATGGCCTCAACCTCATTTCCTCCACTGAATGATCGTCGTCTCACAAAGAGAGGGCGCACCGAAGAGACTTTGAATGCCTTGATCAAACCCACAGAAATTTTTCCACGCTTCCACGTAATCCACTGCGAAACACTCGAAAAGAACGCAAGAACGATCTCTCCTTTTCTTGTATCGAAATGCCTCACCGACACACTCGGTCAAGGCTATAAGGCTACAAGAATGGCTAGTGGGGACCTTCTTCTGGAAGTGCATAGTAAGATCCAGTACGAAAAACTTTCAAAACTCACCTCTTTTGGAAGCACCCCTGTCTCACTTACACCACACCGATCCCTCAACAGCTCCCGCGGTGTAGTGTCTGACCAAGACCTGCTTGACTTGACTGAGAGTGAGCTCCTTGAGGGCTGGAAAGAACACCATGTGACGCAAGTACAGCGAATTAAAATCAGACGTGACGACAAAGAAATCCCGACAAAGCACCTAATTATCACATTTTCCACAAGCACCCTACCAGAATATCTTGAAACAGGCTACCTGAAGCTTAAGGTCAGACCTTACATCCCAAACCCGCGGCGTTGCTTTAAGTGCCAGCGTTTCGGTCACGGCTCTCAGAACTGCCGCGGCCGTCAAACCTGTGCCAAATGTAGTTCACATGATCACCCTGCAGACGACTGTGACGAAGTTCCCCGTTGTGCAAACTGCGAAGGTGGGCACGCAGCCTACTCTCGCAGTTGTCCCTCATGGAAAAAAGAAAAAGAAATAATAACACTCAAGGTAACAGAAAACATCTCCTTTAGGGAGGCGCGAAAACGCCTTTCATTTCCACAGGGAACTTCATTCGCGCACGTGGCACGCAAGGGGGCAGTGTCACAAAGGTTCGCGGCGGCCGCACGTACCACGCAGAGTGGACGGGCGGTAGCGCCATCTGCCCCCTCAGCGGAAGCAGCCCGTACTGCTCCGCAACCAAAGGGCATGCAGGCCTCCGGATCTGCAGGGCCGGAGCCTTCTGTTCAGGCAGAAAGCCCCAAAACACTGACACCCGTCCGCGTGAGCCGCGACCGGGCATCCAGCGCCTCTGCCGATGTGATGGACACAACGGCAAGCCCAACGGCGCCTCAGGCGCCGAAGGAGCGGCGCAGCTCGTTGGAGCGCGCCAAAAAAGAAAAAGCCCGCATCACAGGGCCTGACAAGGGCTCTGTGACTTAAGGTAATAGTTCTTTCAGTACACACAGCACTAATTTACACTCAAAATGGATACTCAAATTATACAATGGAACGTCAGAGGTCTACTAAGAAACCTCGACGATATCCAAGAGCTGCTACATGAACACTCACCAAAAGTGCTGTGTGTACAAGAAACACATTTAAAATCCAAAAACACGAACTTTCTACGCCAATATGTCATATTCCGAAAGGACCGGGATGATGCTGTGGCGTCATCTGGTGGCGTAGCCGTTATAGTTAACCAAGGAATTGCATGTACCCACTTACCACTCCAAACATCCCTTGCAGCAGTGGCTCTTCGAGCCGTCCTATTCAACAAACTGATCACAATCTGCTCACTTTCCATACCCCCGCAGTGCCAGCTCCAAAAATATGAATTCGAGTCCTTAATAAACCAACTTCCAGAACCATTTCTGGTCCTTGGAGACTTGAATGCACACAACAGTCTATGGGGTGACTCTCGCTGCGATGCGCGAGGTCGTCTGATTGAACAGTTCCTTTTCTCTTCTGGCGCATGTCTCTTGAATAAAAAACAACCAACATATTATTGCCTTGCAAACAGAACATACTCGTCCATAGATCTCAGCATAGCGTCTCCATCACTTCTGCCCCTAATTAAATGGAAAGTTATCAATAATCCTTACGGAAGTGACCACTTTCCAATACTTCTGAACACACCAATTACAAATGAATGTCCCCATCAGGTTCCAAAATGGCAGATTAAGAAGGCCGATTGGGAACAGTTTCGGAAAGTTACACTGTTAAGTTGGACGGACGTGTCTTCCTTAAGCATAGACGCAGCTGTAGAATACTTTACATCATTTCTGATTGATGCCGCAACCAAATGTATTCCACAATCAAGAGGACACACTGGAAAACGACGAGTTCCATGGTGGAACAATGATTGCAGAAATGCGCGTAAGAAACAAAACAAAGCATGGAATTTGCTTCGCGACTCCCCGACAGCGGAGAACCTTACAAATTTTAAGATTATCAAGTCTCAAGGCAGGAGAACGCGCCGACAGGCTAGAAGAGAGAGTTGGCAAAAATTTCTATCGGGCATCAATTCATACACACAAGAAGGCAAACTCTGGAACATGATTAGTAGGGTAGAAGGACGACAAACACATTCACTGCCTCTAGTAAACACACAAGGCGACAGCTTAGAAGACCAAGCGAACTTTCTAGGCGCACATTTCGAACAAGTGTCCAGCTCGTCGCACTATTCCGAGGCTTTCCAACGCTACAAGACAACAATAGAAAAACAGAAGTTAGAGCGCAAATCCACAAAACACGATGCGTACAACAGAGCTTTCTCCTTAGCTGAGCTGCAGGCATCGCTAACCTGCTGCAGTAGTTCCGCCCCAGGCTCCGACCGTGTAGTATATGACATGCTGAAAAACCTACCTGCCGAAACGCAAAAAACCTTACTTTCCTTGTACAATGCCATCTGGTTTTCCGGCGAGATCCCCTCGTCTTGGAAAGAGGCGATCGTCGTTCCCATTCTTAAACAGGGCAAGGATCCATCCTCCGTTGTGAGTTACAGGCCCATCGCACTTACAAGCTGCCTGTGTAAACTTTTCGAAAAGATGATAAACCGCCGACTTATGCATTTCCTGGAAACAAACAATCTACTTGACCCGTACCAGTGCGGATTTCGCGAGGGTAGATCCACCACCGACCACCTGTTACGTATCGAGGCACAAATCCGTGACGCATTCGCCCACAAGCAGTTCTTTCTTTCTGTGTTCCTCGATATGGAAAAGGCTTACGACACAACATGGCGCTTCGGAATACTAAGAGACCTGTCCCACCTTGGTGTACGTGGTAGAATGCTAGATATAATAGAGAGCTACTTGTCGGATCGTACGTTCCGTGTCCGAGTAGGAAATGTTCTGTCAAGACCATTCCTACAAGAAACCGGAGTGCCACAGGGTGGTGTGCTTAGCTGTACACTCTTTATAATCAAAATGAATTCCTTGCGTCTTTGCATCCCACGGAATATGTTTTATTGCACATATGTCGATGATGTACAGCTCGGCTTTAAATCGTGCAACCTCTCAATGTGTGAGCGACAGGTCCAGCTAGGTTTAAACAGGATCTCTAAATGGGCAGACGAAAATGGCTTTACACTGAATGCACAAAAAAGTACTTGCGTCTTATTCTCCCGAAAAAGAGGCCTCCATCCCGATCCAGACATTGACCTACATGGTCAGCGTCTGTCGGTAAAAACGGAGCACAAGTTCCTAGGGCTTATCCTAGACACGAAACTTTCCTTTATAACACACATCAAGTACATCAAACACAAGTGCATAAAAACAATGAATGTTCTAAAAATATTGTCACGCACTGCGTGGGGTAGTGACAAGAATTGTCTGATGAATTTGTATAAAAGCCTCATACGCACTCGCCTAGACTACGGGGCAATAATCTATCAATCTGCGACGCCAAGCGCCTTAAAAATGCTCGACCCTGTCCACCATCTAGGCATTCGACTATCTACGGGTGCTTTTCGTACTAGCCCCGTAGAAAGCCTCTACGTTGAATCGAATGAGTGGTCGCTACACCTCCAGAGATCTTACCTATCTTTCGTATATTTCCTCAAAGTAAACGCAAACAACGAACACCCCTCACACACTACAATCAATGAGCTGTCTGCTTCTGAACTTTTTCACAACCGTCCTTCGATGAGACAGCCGTACTGACTTCGTGTAAGGGGCCTAGCTGAAGAAATGGGTGTGCCACTTCTCGAACACTGTCTAATGGCTCCTGCTGCCTATCCCCCACCGTGGCAGTGGCAGCTTATAGATTGCGATGTTTCTTTCGTCGAAGTTACCAAGCATGCGCCACTAGCACACATCCGTGTGTACACTTCCTCGAATTACAATACAAGTACCCACACCCTGAATTCTTTACAGATGCCTCAAAGTCTAACACTTCCGTGTCGTATGCAGCCGTTGGTCCATCCTTTTCCGATTCCGGTATTCTGCACCCTGATTCCAGTATCTTCACGGCAGAAGCTTACGCCATACTTGCGGCACTTAAACACATAAAAGAATTAAAACTACAAAAGGCAATGATATACACGGATTCATTAAGTGTAGTGAAAGCTTTAAAAACTATGACACAACACACAAATCCCGTCCTTGTCTCGCTCTACTCTATTTTATGCACGATCTACTCACTTAAACAACATGTCGTAGTGTGCTGGGTGCCAGGGCACCGCGAGATACAAGGCAATGTGTTGGCGGATCAGCTGGCAGCATCCGCCCACGAAAACAGTCGCAATACATCTGTAGCTATCCCTCCAATAGACTTAAAACCATTCCTCAAAAGAAAGCTCAGGGCCTTTTGGCAGAGCACATGGGATAGGAAGACACAAAACAAACTGCATGTTATCAAGCCGCAACTAGGTAATTGGACACCAGTATCAAAGTCACGCCACACAGAAGTTACACTTTGCAGACTTAGGATTGGCCACACACACAGTACACATTCATACCTTCTGTCCGGAGGCGATCCACCTTTGTGCGACTACTGTGGCGATCCCTTAACTGTACTTCACACCCTACTACAATGCACGGAACTAGACGCTCTCAGGAAAAGGCATTTTTCATCTACATACCTGCAGTTCCCACTACATCCTGATATGTTCATTGGCAGAGAACCCCTTTTTAAATATCAGTCCCTCTTTGAGTATCTGAAAGATGTACATAATTTCAACGTTATTTTTCCAGGCGCCCGTAGCGCGGTCTCATGATTGAGGCTGTTGCTGCGGTTTCTACCGAAGAAAGCACCTGCCTCCCGGCCTTTGAGCCCAAAGGCCCTCAGGAAGCATTCGTGCAGTTTTCACGCCTCTCACTTGTGAATACCATGCTCACTCTTCATTCATCCCACACCCATAGATCACACCACTTGTCATTGCCATAACTTTATACTGTATACACATCTTTTACGCTTCTTTATAGCGCGTGATTTTAGGCCTCTATACAGCCACAATACATCTTGTCATCGCAATCATCGGTCATCGCTGACACCACATAAAAGACATGGCGCTCTTTGGCCACCCATGGCCCTTGCGCCACAAAGCCCCACTAATCATCATCATGCACCATGAGCGTGGCATGTAAATCATGCCGTACATGGCGTACATCTAATTATTTTCATGTTACCGCCTGTAGTTTATATTCGTGCATACAGCCATGTTATGCCATACCAAATTTGGCATACATCCCATTAACGATTAACGAAACGGCCAGGAGAGCATATAGCCGTGGGCGGATGGATGGACAGATGGACGGACGGACGGACGGATGGATGCATGCGTGCATGCGTACTACATTCAAACTCGCAAAAGTTCGCTAAGAAATGATTCGCATTTAATAAATGCCGACAGCCGAGCGCGTAAATGCCACGCAATTCGCATTTCTTTATCGCGTTACCACGCGTGCGTGCGCATGCAGGCAAGTGAAAACTGCCGCTGTTTCTTTCCTAATCAGTTAGAGAACCAGCGTATGCTTCATTCGGGGCTGTAAAAGCGCACGCAATGCGTAAAACATGCGTTACTCCGCGTGAAATCAACACCGCGCCGCCGAAGCTGCGGCCGCACTGGACCAAATATGGCGGCGGGCAGTACGGTCGCGGTACTTTTCCCGTTCCAGTGATTTTAGTAAACCGCGGCCGCTAGTAAGCGAACGCTTGGGGCGTTGGCTCGGGCGAGCGCGCAGAAATTCCGGTGTCGCCATCGGCGTCGTAGGCCGTGAACAAAAAATCATGATTTTGTTCGCGGTTAAAAATTAAGAAAGATGCAAATAAAGCAAATGATAAAAATCTTTGGTTCGCGTGACAATTGAACCCAGGCTGTCTGCTTGGCAAGCAGGTGTTCTAGCACAGAGCAACGTTATTGCTTGAAACTGATTCAGAAAAAAAAGAAGCAACATATGAATGTCGTGTAGTAGGAGGAGCCTCCTTAACGCATGTAATATTGCGTGACAGAAGCGTAGAATTGCGCCAGGCGTCAAAACAAGTTAACTGCGCAACGAGTGCGTGTTTTAAAGGCCCACCCATTACAAAGTGCTGAGACATTTATTATCATCAGCTGCAAGAGCACCAACAAAGTCAGCAGATGCGTAGCTTCGTGTGTTGCCTTAAGGACGTGTAGTGGGCCCTTCACTTATTCGCAAAAGGAAGAACTATGCCGTACAGGGCACATAGCAACTGTGGCCACATAACTGTACTTGCAGTGACATTCTAGGATAGTTTGACACAGCCAGTGTTATGCGCACAAAGGTTCGTTTCCTTAAGGCGTGGTTAAAGCATGCAACGATAACCGAAGCCGAGCTAGCAATTGAGAAGGCATGCGCACTGCTCCCGATTACGCTGTCGCGTTCTACTCTTGAAGGCGAAGCTCAAGCGTCCTCCAAGTTGTTTTGTCTTTGTTAGATATAGTGAAACAACTGAAACTTTATCTCCCCGACTGCTCGAGCCGACATCAGTGAAAGTGATGAAGTTGTGTTACTCGGCAAGGAACTGTCACGCCTGAGAATTAAAACAGGCATTTTTAGTATTCTCATTGCTTTATTTGTCGAATTATTACACAGTTCATATTACTTTTCTCGTGCATCTTTTGTCTACGACTACTATTTATACACTCCGCAAAGGGCTCATGATCTTCTTGCACGTCTGGAATAACAACTTACAATATACATGAGTATAAACTGTGGGAGCCACGCCCATCGCCTGGCAGCTATCATAGCACCAGGTGCTGAGCGATCCATCCATCCATCCATCCATCCATCCATCCATCCCCATCCATCCATCCATCCATCCGCCCACCCACCCGTCCATCCATTCATCCATCCATCCATCCACCCACCCGCCCACCCACGCATCCATCCACCATCCATCCATCCATCCACCCATCCATCCATTCTTCCATCTATCTATCTATCTATCTATCTATCTATCTATCTATCTATCTATCTATCTATCTATCTATCTATCTATCTATCTATCTATCTATCTATCTATCTATCTATCTATCTATCTAGCCGCTTACATCTTGGCGCTCTCGCAGTCGTGTCTTTAACTTCGTATATACCAAAACTGGCGTACGAGGACGTGAGTGTATGGCAGACACGATTCACAGGTGGTAACGTGAATAACGTGAATTCTACGTCGCGCACGTCATGAAATCCTTTCCACCAGCAACGTCTGGCGCATAGCTGCATAACGCGGCCCTTGGTATGTGGGTACGCGCCACAGGTGATTCACGCTCTACGTCAACCCAGAATTTGGAAACAATAACGCGGCAGCGTGAAGGAGCCCATGTCGAAGAAAATGCGGTGTCAACGTCGGCGGCGTAGCCGATGGGTGATACATCCCGATGGAAGCAACGAATAAAAATTGCGGTTCGAGCCGAATCGAACTCAGGCATTCTGCGTGGAATTCAAGCATTCTACCACGAAGTCATGCCAGTGCTTCAAAGTAATCCGGAAAAAGACACTGTACTAGCTTCAAATCAGGACAACGCCAATTGTGGTTGCAATATTAGCTGTCCGTTTTTGTATAAATGATATAAATAGTACATATGTAGAGGGTCGCCCACATCTAAGGTGCAAACCTAATTAGGATTCAAGAGCTCATAGAAGCTGATGTTTAATACATAATTCGGAAAATTATTGATGCGTTTATCGACACCATAATTAGGCTTCAAACAGCGGATCTTTCCCTCGTCAAGTTAAATAGCCGTTCTTGTTTTACCAGCTTGAATACTAATTAAGTGTTCACCTTAGATATGTTCGACCCTGTGCACCCATGATATAGTCAAGCTATAGTCAAGCGTTGCGCGGATACGCGTACGACCGCTAATTATGATACGCACATCATCGCACCATCGTGGCGATGAACCTGGCGTTTCTACATTAATGTGAGTTCGGACTTTCCGTCAGACCATTTAACTACCCTTTACACACCACTGTACCCAGCCTGCCTGGTAAGCCCACGATATGTGCACAATTCATTTTGCACAAAGACCTCGATGCATCTTGTAACACTTGGCTAAAAGCAATAAAATCCGGCATAGGCTGCTACTTGCTGACTGCTTCGCATGTAATTGATTCCCACATTGCGTGGGATCTGCCGCATTTTTTTTTCCGTTTCTCTTGTGCTTTTTATTGCGATAGCAATTATATGGTGTGTCGGCTGGTTTTTGCCGCCGCCGTCATGCACCGTATATGTATAAGTATGTCCCAAAGGCCCAAAAGTCCCAAAGAAAAATAATTCAGAAAAACGCTTCCGAAGCGCGGAACAGAACCAGCGACCTCTCTCTCCGCAGCGCGTGGCGCTAACCACTACGCCACAAAGCGTACATCCTTCAGGTAGCTAACGGCGAGCGTTATATACACACCCTTTACCGCTGGCAGGACTCAGAGACGGCACGCGCTTATAAGCGTTTCTTCATTACCAGCGAGATGGCGCGGGGAGCGCAACGGGCGCATTTAAAATTCGTCGGCCAGCTCGCTCGCTTCTTCTATTATTTGCGCAGAGAGAACCTTTCCCTTCCACTGTCTGCTCGCGCGGTAGTTGCTACCGGGGGGAAGAGTTTTTTGCAGCGTAGCAGCGCGTTCATCACGGGCCGCGTTTCTTGCAATCGCATTCATTGCTTCGCCCTTGCGGCGAAACTGTGACTTTTTTTATTCTAACATCTGGGCCGAAAACATGATGCCCGTATATATGCTTCCCTTTCGTACGCTCTCACTGACTGCTCAGTATAATGTCTCTATTTCTCTTTCACGCATCTAATTCTTGCACTCCCTTTATTGACAGGCATGGGTGCAGGTATCGTGCTCGTGAGTTTCATGGTTACCTTGGGCTTGCACTTTGACAAGTACTTGGCCGTCGCCAGTGGACTCCGCGACGCTGGCACCACGCTGTGCGCCTTCGTGTTTCCCTCTCTGCTGTCCTTCCTCAACAGCCTTTACTGTCTCCAAGGCACCCTCCTCATCTACAGTGCTCTCGCCATGAACGTGACGGTCGTGGCTCTCTTCTTGTGGGTGCGAGTACGAGAGAGCGAAGAAGACGACAACCCAGCGGGCCCTGTCTTCACGCCAACGAAAGATGACGGAGTTTCTACACTTTCGAAGTCGCACGTGGACCATGGACAGTCGCCAAAGGCTTACCGCGGCGACAACGAATGCCAGGCGTCGCTCGCCTCGTTTTTACGCATGCTCGCCGTATTGAAGGCTCCCAGCTTCTACGTCGTCATTCTTGGTGCCACGGTTGAGATTTACGGCTACACCGTGTTTCTCGAGACCATAGAAGCTTACGCCCTCGACAAGGGAGCATCCCGTCAGGCGGCCGACATGGCGATCACGTACGCAACCATCGGCGAAATCGTCGGCTACGTCGGCGTGCCCTTGATCGCCGACATGAAATTCGTGAGCCGGCCGACGCTGATGACCATCTGCTTCGTCCTGCTCACAATGTGCTACGCGCTCGTTCCCTACACGTCGTGGCCGATGACGTACGTCGTGGACAACGCCCTCCTCATTACTTTCATCGCCTGCCGCCAGCTCGCTGCGGTGTTCGATCATGACGGAATACTTCGGTGCCGTGCAAGTGCCCCTGTGCATGACGGCCGTTGGACTGCTGCTCATTCCTCTGCAACTAAGCAGCCCCACGATTATAGGTGAGTGGTCCAGTAAGTGAAACTGGGAAGCTTTGGTTTACGAAGTTCGGAGGTAGAGTGAGAAATTGAGAATGAGGCAACAGGAAAAGCTACGGGATTTGTCTTCATTCATCCCATTGCATGTATAGTGGAGGAGAGCAAAAAAAAAAAACAGGTAAACACAAAGTGGTGGGAGGGCAAAATAGGCGCACGCTGGCGGTGCGGCTGGTCTACAATGTGCACCGCCACATAAGGTGTCCTTACGCAATCAGAGGTTGACCTTAAAAAATAGACACAGTGTTCTCGAGCGTGTCATGCTGTTCTTGCTATGTGAGACTATGTGCTCGAAAATTATGCCGTCAATAAATTATTCCACCTAGCTCGACGAGTACGCTATCTCAAGTGTAATAAGAGTCCTAAATAAAGTAATATATTTAGTACACTGCGCAGGTAGAGTGCGTATAATAGTTCTGTGTCAACGCTATGCCTATTCGCGCTTCGTTACCGGTAAGCGTGATCGCGCGCCAGTGAATTGTGAACGGTGAGAAATAAATATAATCAGCAGAAACGAATCCTTACATTTGTGTAATGATCCCAATTTTCGCTCAGTTTAACGCGTGAACGCGCGGCTAGACAAGCTTACCGAACTTACCTTCTGACAGCTCTTGTTATTATGTTCTCAATATTTTGAATATTCGGCAACGTCACCAAGTTCGTGGTAAAATGGAAAATAACACACAGCGGTATTACATATAAACGTTTGTTATCCAGGCTGAAAACGCGTCATACCAGCAAAATGAGACGTGTAGACGTGTAGTACATTTTGCTGAAGGAAAGAACAAAAAAACTTTCTCACAATAACAGTAAAGGTTGACGAAGCCACGCACTGTACGCGCTTTCGCCGTGCGTTCTTCACTAAGCATTGCGGGAATAATATGCACACACGAGTAGTGCAGGGGCCGCCAGTGACGCGTCGTCCGTATTGGGAAGCGTGTCAGTGACTAGCATTGAATAACGACCACGCTAGACGCTATACTTGCTTCCTCAATGCATGATTTTTTTTTTTTTTTGCTTGTGTCTTCCAGGCTACTTCCGCGATGACCTCGGGTCGTACGATGGCATGTACCGTTCTCTGGCAGTGCTGCACTTCGTCGTGGTCGTGCTTTACGCTCCTCTCGCCGTGCACGAACGCAGAAAGAAGACGGGCTCATTCAAAGCACACACTGATTCCTGCACACACATTACGAAGCTTTGAATACACAGCTATACGCCCGAAATGGACTGCATCTACGCGACAATTCTGTCACATGGAACGTCCAGAGCGCAAGTAACCGTGCGGAAACTGCCCTGAAAGCACGCATCTTGGAATGCGTGCCGCCCGACAAACGCAGGCGGAAAACGAGCGACGCCTGCACGATGTTCGTATCTCATCAGTGACACGTGCATGCATATCCAGCACGGAATTGAGCGTCATGACTAACTAGTGCGCATGACTTTCCAATTTATGAACATTCCAACAGTGTGGACGTGTTGTACAGTTCGTGCGAAAAGCAACGGAAACTTGGGCTGTGTCCTCTGAAGTTGCTTGGCCGAGGAGGCCTACTATTGCTGACTACAAAGACTTCACGGCTGCTAGGCTAGCTGATTCCCTCCAGCTTCGGCACTTTTACTGTGTTTACTCTGCAAACCATGCCTTTCAGGCCACTTGGAACCATCCGACACATGTGTCATATCTCTATTACGTTGGACATTTTTATAATATCTTGTTATTTTGCTCTTGACCGGCGTCCATGTTCTGTGATCAATGTAGACAGATCAATGTACAGCCCACATCTGCTCGTTTCGCAGTTCTCGTTAATATTTTTGTGTGCCGCGTGTTCCATCTCTTCGGCTGAAGGTGCTCAACGAAAGCAGGCTCACTCTGCTTGTCATCGCAATCTCATTAGCGCCATTTAGGAGAGAAACATTTCGCTGATACTTTTTACACACTACATTGATTATCATCAGCATCAGCCTGACTGCGCCCACTGCAGGGCAAAGGCTTCTTTGTTGGCAAAGACAACGCAAGAAGCGAAGGGCCGGCTTCCTGCGTGGCCGCAGGCAGCCGGCCCTGTCCTTCCGGTGACTACGTTATCCCCATAAACCTCGTCAGCTCATCTGCCACATAACTTTGCTCCTCCCCCTCGCGCTCTTGCCTCTCATATCGGTTTTGGGACGTTAAACCTCAGATATTATTAGCTATATTATCCCCCTCACGCGCTTGCCTTCTCCTGGATTCCGGTGAATACCTTCCCACGTAAATACATTGACCTATATGACGCACCAAACGTACTGTTACTCATTCCAGGCCTGTTCCATTCACCGAATGTACCACTGCGTACGAACGACTCTGTGCTACAGCTGCAAAAAAAGGGTTTGTTACACGGGGCTTGCTACATGTGTGCAGTCCAACATGCCGAGATTTGCCTATTGAAGGCAAATTTCGGCATGCTCGACTCGCTTTTTGATATGACGACAAGAATAATTACTCACTGAATCATCCTCGCGAGAGCAGGGGCCTACTTTACCTTGATTCTAATCGGAAGCAGCGTAGGCGTGAAGGAGGTTAAGTGAGCGAGTGAGTAAGCTGCAACAAGGACTGTAAAGACAAAGGTTGAGAGGAAGACGGAGGCTTCAAGCGATGAAAAACAACCGTCGAAGAGGTAATTTCGCTGGACCCGACGTTTTCGACGAGAGGATTTGTCTCGGATACTGCTCTGACGATAACAAATCCTCTAGTCGAAACGTCGTTTCAGTGACATTCCCCGTTTAACGAAAAATATGTGAGACAGGCGCCGAAAGCCGCAAGTAAACTCAGGACCAGAAATGTGTAGCGTACAGTCACGTGACGTACCGAAAATAGCATAAGCAAAGTTATGCGTAGCCGGAATTTACGTGCGCAGATGCAAATTTACATCTAGGGGGACAGGGAGGTAAGACTTGTAAATGCAACATCGTGTTCATTTAATCTCGGTTCCATGCTGGACTTGTATATCAATGATTTCTCATCATTCCGTTCTTCGCTTCACTCGTTGGAGCGCGCGAAATGCAGTGCAAGGAAGGAAGTCTTAACAAGCTCCACGCACGATACGGCCGAGACAGTCTTGATATTAGACAGTTATAGTTTAGCGGGCTTAACGGAATAGCGGGCTTACCGGAATAGCGGGACCGAAATGCGCATGCGCAGTATCATACATGAACCGTAGCGTTTACCGTACGCACGCTATTTTTCAGATTTAGCGTTAGCGTGTTTGCGTGGTTAACGTAGTGTACGTAAAACATGGCAGCAGTTTTTGACGCCCGCTTCGAACAGAATTTAGCGCTGATGTGGACGGATCCACTTCTTTCGTAGCAAACGACTGTGCGAAATTGCTTCGCTTGCCTTCAGGTAGCTTCGACGACACGGTATTACGGATAACTTAGGGTAGTTTTTGAGATCGCTTCCAATTTAGAACGTTCCTAGGCCTATCTAGAAGATCGGTGTAAACAAGTCTGCAACATGAAAATTTTCGCTTTTGGTGCTTAGTTCATATTTATTTACTTTTATTTTACTAAAAAAAGGAGTAATATTGCTGCGTGCGGAGATACAGGGAAGAATTCTCGGTTTTGTTCTTTTCACTTTTTTTGACGCATTCACCTTTCGCTAGGTGGCGCCACCGTCCCGGCTTGGGCACGTAAACGCTATCCCGCTAAACTAAAACACGCTTTCCGCAACCAACGTTTGCGGCACGATAACGCTATTCCCTTAACCCCCGCTATCACGCTAATGCTAAACTATAACTGTCTATTCTCTAGTCCAACGGTGGAAGAAAGTAAGGTAGTGTACCAGTTGCTGCATCAAGGAAACGTTGAATATTCTGCAAGGAATGAAGAATACCACCGTGAAGCTCATGGTACTCACGTGCGTGGGCTGGTGTATGCGAACACTGCTCGGTTATATGCGTAGATAGCCGCAGCGCCCTTCCCCATGCCTCTCTCATAAATAGTGCGTGCTTTTCGCTCCTAAAACTACTGCCTGTTCAATGAAAAGTAAGATATGTCTTGACAAAATTGCTGCTACCGTTTCCTTACAGAATCTATACATTTTCCATGCATTTGCCATGTATTTCTGCAAGAATGATGATGATATGTGTTATTTACTGGCGCAAGGGCCATTGATGGCCAAAGAGCGCCAGGACGTGGTATCAGATGAGAACAATGATTATGCTTAACGGCTCTATAGGGGCCTAAATTCTGTGCAACAAAGGTGCGTAAAACCTATAATTATTAAAATCATGAAAGCGAAGTGAAGCATGGATGGTAAGAATAAGTTTTTAGGTAATAATGACGCTAAAACATAGAAGTGTTGAATTAGCACAGATGCCTCGTCAGCGCCCTTGGTCCCAAGTGCCGGGAGGCAGGTGCTCTATTTTCATGTCGCACCCGCAGCAGCAGCCTCCTTTAAGAGGCCGTGCTATCGATCACCTGCGTAGATGAAAAGAAAAGTATGCACGTCCTTTAAAACTGCATCCAATGTATGCTATTTAAAAAGAGGTTCTCTACCAATGAACATGGCTGGATGAAAGGGTATGTGCTGCTTGAACGCCAGTGGAAAGCGCTTTCTGTAAAAATGTTACGGAAACATTGAAATAAAATTGTAATGGCTACTTTGACTACTTTTAGCTTGAGTTTCGGCTCCTTTTCAAATTGGCCCAACGGCAACCCTGACCACAACCGCTAAGCGCAAGTTACGCCATTGATAAGTATGGGCTACATCTTCTACGCTAATTATTCTCGAGAAGGATCTTTACGAGCTATTTTTATGCCCCCCTCCGTGTGCAATATTGACTTTCGCACATGCATGTTCTCAGCCGGCGTGCACATTCTTTCGTGATGAAATACAGCGATTGTACCGCATACAGCAAAACAGCATACGACAAAGAGCCCTCGAGAAAAAAAGAAAAAGAACGTAAGCGTTGCGCGTACTCAACGAAAGCGTTCAAGAAAGAATACAACTTAGTGAATGTGCACATAGCTTTAGGTTTGCCAAATAAGACAGCTGTTATATTTCTGTAATTGTAAAGCAAGGTTTCATGACTGACATTTTAGGCAAAATGAAGGAACGTTGTCTTCCGATTTTGACGGCATATCGCGCTACGCCGTCAGGCAGGCGACGATGAGTGAGCAACTCTATTCGCTGGTAGAGTATTGGTCGAGAATTTAATTGACGAGGACATCACTACCATATTTCTATGTCACGTAGGTAGCCTTTACGGTAGCAATCCCTACTGAAAAAATCCATATGCCATCTTACGGAAAATATACGGATTCCATATATTTTCCATATAAAACATATGGATTTTGTGCGGACGTATACGGATGCATACGGAAATTGTACGGAAGATATGGAAAATAACATATGGTACATAAGGAATTCCGTACGGGTGTATGGATAGAGTCTTACGGAACACACGAAATCCGCATCTGTTATACGGACAGACCCATGCGGCGATATGGAATATATGGAAACTATGATACGGAACGTGCGGAAACCGCATGGGCATACGGAAAGAACAAACGGAATCCGTATCTGCTATGGAAATGCCCATGTGGCAATAAGGACTATATGGAAAGCATGGTCTTCTGCATAAGGAGCATAGGCGTGCGCAGCGTTCCCCTTCAAGGGGGCGAAGGTTCGTTGCAGCGCCCCCTCCCAAATATGTCAGCGCCCCCTCAGGGGGGGGGGGGGCTGACATTGCGCCCCCCCCCGAGCCGCAGCGCCTCCTTCCCTATTATGTCACTGTGTGGGACTTTGCGGCCCACCTCTTAGGTGAATAGGGGGGGCGGCCCCCCCTGCCCCCCCCTTGTGCGCACGCCTATGATAAGGAGGATGCATGGGCGCACTGGTGGAATTGAGCGGAACCAATTCGTGTGATACGCATGTGCGGAAAACATTTGTACGGCAGAAGTGAAAATATTTTTAGCGCATAAGCTTCTCTATCAAATATGCAGAATATTTATTTATTTATTTCTGAACACTAAAATATTAAAAGATCATATTATGGCGATTAAAAAATAAAGATATGCAGGCTTCAATAAACAAACAAGGCACAGTAATTATTGCAGGAATAAGAATGATATATATGCAAAAGTATAAAAACACAAATAGACTTACCAGCACAAAAATATAACCCAACTTGAGTATTCCCTCATGTTCATAGTCGTCTGTACGGTATGATGTTCATACTCACGTCTACTTACACCCCTCAACACTCACCCATACTCAGACTCACGGCTACTCACACCAATGAGTATGCACGTGGTGTCTACTCACACCTCTCGACGACTCTTACTCACACCTACTCACACCGATGCCTATTCACTCACGTCTAATCCTACCCGTCAACACTCACTCATGCCTACTCTTATTGATGAATAATAACTCATGTTCATAATCATGCCTACCCCCACCCCTCAACACTCACTCACACTCATGCCTACTCACACCGATGAATATTCACTCATGTTCATACACACATCTCACATCCCTCATCCCTGGCTCATACTCACATTCACGAGTACTCACTCATGTTTATACTCACACCGACTAACATTCATTGTACTCACTCACATCCATACTGCACACCGACTCACACTCATGAGTAACCACTCATGCTCATACTCAGGTTTGCTTAAGCCCCTTGCTACTCACTCGTGATCACACTCACGCCTTTCAAATGACTGTGAGTGTGTGTACTCATGAGCATAGTTCGGCAAAAAATGTGGAGCTCACTCAGGCTCACTCACCAAGAATATTTTGCCTTTAGTGCTCACTCGGACTCAGACTCACCAAAATTTTTCTAAACCAGACTCACTCGGACTCAGACTCACTGAAGGTTTTCTCAAACCGGACTCACTCGGTCTCAGATTCAAAAAAATATTACTCAGCCGGACTCACTCAGACTCAGACTCATGGCTCGATCTGAGTCTGAGTCGACTCATTAGTGAGTTTGCCGACCTATCCTTATGAGTGAGTATGCTGTAGCTGATTTTCACATCTTCTCTAGGTAAAAGACCTGTATACGCATTGATGGTTGCAAATGACTCAGTTCAAAAAAGTGAGTTTTGTATTCATAAAAATATTGTCTATGTTCATGGATTGGTTACCCAGAAGCTGTACAATGTGGGCTGAAAGTAATATGCCTTAAAGTAAGTCAATGAAGTTCTTTAGCTGCGGTTAAGCACAACGTGAAATTACTAGTTTAACCCATTGTAGTAGCACATGAACACTGGCAACAGACACATTCTCTTTGCCATAAAATGACTCCACAAAAACTGTTTTTCTTTTGTCATAATTGTGTGTTAGTGAACTTCCTGTATTCTCAGTATTAAACCAACAATGACTTCAATCAAAGAAGACCCAGTGGCCTGTAGGCCTTGCTGTTTGGAAAGATTCACATTGAACAAGCACTTTCTCTGAAGCAGTATTAGGCTGTCCTTCATTTATATATATGTGTACATCATAAGAGCATAGTCACCTTAATATCGCTTGCACACACTTAAGTTCTGCCTAAAAGACCACATTAAATCTATATCAGAGATCACGATTTAAGGTATACACGTGTAAATCGTTCATAAACTAGTGGTGCTACCTGTGTGTCCTCTTTATATGATGCAATTTTAACTTCTCTGAGACACTGGTCTTAATTAAATACATTTTCTTACATATTGTGATATGCATACGCACAGTGTTGTACATATGAATACTTCAAAACAAATGTATGCAGTTTTTGTTAAAAGCTTCACTCTCTCAACCATTTATTTGCTCAAAAGGGTTTAAGAGCACACATGTGTTTACATAGTTCAGCCATAAAGGAAGTATTGATGTACTCAAATCTGTAGAAGAGAAAGCTCACTGCTCTCATTAAGAATGACAATGTTGCACATCTGATCCTGCTACTGTAATACCTTTGTCATCAGCTGGTTATACAGCTGAATAAGTGCCTGATCTTTTTTTTACATGTTGTCGTATGTGCTAATAAGTAAGAATGCTGTTCAAATCTCAAGTGATCAATAACACATACGCATCATCACACTGATGCCTCACTGTCGAAGATCCCAAACCGCATGTCGAGCTGTTGGGTGTCAGTTTTCATGCAAGTTATCAACTAGCCAACTGTAAAATACAGATATATGAAGCAAATTTGCCTCTCTGCTCTACTTTCCTATAGACCCTGGGTGTTGATGCACATGATTAATACCTATTTATACTACAAGGGTACATAAAATGAAAGAGAAAATAAAAAAGAGGTAAAAGACGAAAGAAAGGCAGGCAGGTTAACCAGGTTGAATTGACTTGCTGCCCTACAGTCAGAGGGAAGGTGATCAGAAAAAGAATTACTCATGAAGGCACAAGGGATGTGTACACACACATAACCGTGTTCATCAATGATGCATCTATGAGGACTCACGTTCGTACTCACACCTACTCACTAACATTCATACTCACGCCAACTCACTCTGATGTGTACTCACTCACGTTCATACTCAGGTTTGCTCATGCCCCTCATCACTCACTCGTAATCACAGTCATGCTTTTCAAATGAGTGTGTGTACTCACAAGTGAGTAGTACGTCAAGCCGTAGTCGTCATATCTACTGTAGGTAAGAGACCTATATACACAAAGATGGTTGCAAGTGATTCAGTTCGACAGAAGTGAGTTTAGTATTGAGAAAAATATTTGTCTATATTCATGGTTGGGCTACCCAGAAACTTTACAAGGGTGGGCTGTAGTAGGATGTCCTAAAGTAAGTGAATGACGTTATTTAGGTGTGGCTAAGCACAGCATGAAATTACTCGTTTAACCTTTGTAGCAGCACATTCGCACTGGCAACAAAGACACGTTCATATTGTCATAAAATGACTTCATGAACACGGTTCTTCATTTGTCATAGGTGTGCGTTATTGAACTTCTGGTATTCTCAGTATTAAGCAACAAAGACTTCAACCAAAGAAGGCCCAGTGACCTGTAGGCTTTGCTAATTGAAAAGATTCACATTGAACAAGCACTTTGCCTTAAGCAGTATTAGGCAGTACTTCCTGCATTATATACGTCATGAGAGCATACTCAGAGTCACCTTAATATGTCACTTGCACGCACTTAACTTCTGCCTAAAGGATCATAATAAATGTATCTCAGGGATCCCAATTTGAGGTAGCAAGTGTACGTGGTTAAAGACTAGTGGTCCTGTATATGATGCCATTTAAACTTCTCTGAGACTGGTTTTTGGTGAAATACATTTTCTTCCACGATGTGCCACATGTGTGCACAGTGTCATGCGTACGAAAACTTTATTGTAAGAGACAAACGTATTCAGTTTTTGGTAAAGAGTTTCACTCTCTCCCATCTAGTGTACAGAGAGTCTTAGTGCACAGATCTGTTTACATAGTTCAGCCATTGGTGTACTTACACCTGTTCAGAGAAAGCTATCACCAAAAGTGACAGTCTTGCACTTCTGATCTTATTACCGTAATACATTATCGTCAAGTTTATATGGCTAAACAACTGCCTCATTTATTCACATGTTGTTGTATATACGAGCAAGTGTGGACATTGTTCAAATCACAGGCGATCAATAACACCTATGCATCGTCATACAGAAGCTCCCTGTTGAAGATCCCAAACCACATGTTGAGGTGCTTGGTTATTACTTTTCATGCAAGTTATCAAGTGGCCAATTTGAAGTACAGACGAATGAAGCAAACTTGCCTGTGCTCTACTTTCTAATAGACAATGAGTCTTGACACATATGTTTAATACCTCTTTCAACAACAAGGGTAGATGAAATGAAGTGGAAAAAAAAGAGAGGCAAAAAGATGAAAGAAAGGCAGGGAGGTTAACCAGGCTGAACTGATTTGTTGCCCAACAGTGGAAGGGGTGGGGGGGCGTGGTCAGAAAAAGAGCACAACTGATGTGCATGGACACATAACAGTGTTCATCATTGATGCACGGATACTCACGTACAGAGCTGGGTTGTTTTGAGAAAATTGCAATAGCATTGTTTCAGCCCGCATTGCAGATTATGCTTGCAATGGTATCTTATATGATAAATGTAAGCGCCTGTTTTAATAAGTTTGGAGACGCAACAAGGGCTTAGAATTTAGATCATGGCTGCGTGGACACACATGTGCAACACAGAGAGTGCAATAAAGTGAGGATGCTCGAGGTTCACCTTAATTAAAGAGTGCAGCACGATAGCATAATCGTGGGGCCCCGAGTGCATCATCTTCTCAACTGCTAGCCTGGCTTCAGTTCTCGGTGAATGCCTGAACCGTGCTGCAAGGAAACGAACTTGTGTGCGCGTAACATGGGCCATTTCAAACTATCCTAGAATGTCTATACTGCAAGTACAGTTGCGTAATACCCACTACGCTGTAGCTCGTCGTTTTGGAAAGGGTGAATTTTCAAACAATCAACATTGTACACTTTCTATCACTTTAATTTGTGCCCCTAGTTTTTTGTTTAGCTCGGTCCCTTTTTGCGGTCCTTATTTTGCAATATCGTCAAGTGGATAATGCCAAAAAATAGAAAAATAACCGGTGTGCAAGCAAACACAGTGCCACACACATATTCTAAACCTAATGTTTTTTGTTGTATTTTTAAGTTTCAGCACCCAACACGCTAACAGGAATAGCAGTACATCAATGTAAATGAAAAAAAAAGAAAAGAAAAAAAAGCATTAACTGACTCTAACCCACGTAAACAAGTTGTGATCTCTACGCGCGAGCCTGCTACTCCAGCCTGCTACGCCACCCGCACACCCGTCGTGAACAGCTTCCTAATTTAATAGATGAAAGTGCTTACGCGCTATCCGAGAGTGCATAGTAGGTACAATATGAGATCATACTTATTATTGCGGGCATATATTTTGGGACCGTATCTACGCCTCACACTTTTCTCGTATCTTTTCACTATAGGTTGCCGATCGCTCGCGTATGAAAACACAGATGCTTACACACAAGCAATGTAATTTACGCAAGCAGTTGAAGCTTGTTCCCCGAGGCTCTCTTGCGATTAATAGTCGGCTATCGCACGAAACTGGAATGATACGCCGTTAACCCGTGCGTCTAGCTGTGTTCCCCTCCGTGGCTGTCTCGCTCGATCACGAATTCAGCGCGGGAAATGAAGCACACGGCAGTGCCGCGCGTAGCGGCGACATCAGCGGCGACATCAGCTGATCACGCCGGCTTGCTTCCCTTTGCTTCAACGCAACGAAACATATGCTTCGCAAGATCACATACTGCATTACGTAAAAGTGTTACTGCTTTGGAGTCATCCTGCTATTCACTGAGGACGTACATACAACTACTGTAGAGTTTTGCTTCGGCGGCAAGCATCGATCGTAAAGCCGCACTACTACGTCCGTGGTACAAGCAGTAGAAACCTGTCGTCTGCTAGAACAAAAAGAAAAAAAAATCTACTGGAAAAGTATTACCTTGTCTCGTATAAATTTTTCTTGAAGACAAGTCATTATGTTTTAACTATTTTGCCCAATAACATGCATTCTCTAACAATTTCACACGGCGACGTTTTCTTTTTCTTTTTCACGAACAACAATTCAAGCTAGATCCATCCATAGCCGAAGCCAGATGTTGTTTGCCTTTGTTTGCGAGCGTCTCGTGTGTGTTCTCGTCCACAAGAAGATTCAAGGTAAAAGCATTAAATTTACGTAGGAAGCTTCGTTCCTCGTTGTGCGGTGTGCAAAGATTGCGCGCAATTCCCGCTGTTCTCGGAGTGCCGATGAAGTACGAGTCGTTCAAGGAATCAACGAAATGTGCGGGCGCTCGAATGACTCCATGGCTGACGCCCGTGGCCACCTGCTACACGCCAGTGCGAAAGAAACTAAAGGTAAGTGGGACAGCGTATTATGTGAAGTATGCAACTCAGCGCAAGGCTCTGTTACCGCACTCGGACGTGGCGTCGTAAAGAGGCAGCCTTACGCACCTTTGCGAGCGACGACATTGTGCGCGTTACCGATTCGCTTTGACTACGCCGATCTGAGCGGAGCCATGGCGCATCGGCACGGCCTTAGGGGAGCGAATTCGCGACAACTGCGAGAACATGAATGTGTGTGATGATCGATTTTTTCTTGTGTGCATTGCAGTCTGCAGGACGCAAGTGGCGCTTGCTTCGTTGTTGATAAACCAAAGCCTGCAGCGTCATTTGCTGCTGGGCAGCATTTTGCTCACGTTCGTGGGCTATATAATTTGTAACGTGGCTCAATTCATCTAGCCAACCACTTAAATGGTGATAATGAGCCTACATTCACGGTGAAGTGTTTATTATGCGCTTGAACGCTGGCTTGAGCTAGTTAAAAGTAATCGTGTGTTTGCCTTGTGTAGGGAGAGGTGTTAAAAGAATATGTGTGTGTATATGCACGTCGCCTTCGCGTGTCAGTAATATTGCACCAGCCAGCAACCACGTTGGACATCTGACGGTTATGAAAACTTGCATGCACAATGTGAGACTTCATATTCTGTCAGAGTTTCGCTTTTTATACATTAATGTGCTGCCAGCAGGTAGTAGAATACATTACGCTGCTGTGTGGCAGTGGTGTGATTATCACAGTGCTGTGGGGTTGCTGATTGAAGGATTTATAGGTACGATGCAGGAGAATTTCTCATCTGACTAGCTCATCAGGCATGTGCGTGTTTTAGCGCAAACAAGACAAGGACAGAAGGTTGACATGTAACGACAGGACCAGCACACAGTTACGTGTCACCCTTCTGTCCGCATCTTGTTTGCACTAGAACGCCTATGTTTGCGTACTTTTAGCAACAGGCTTTTCTGTTATGCTTTTCTTGCCCAATTTGTGCTACAGTACAGTCGTCAGCTATACGAGTGTAAGCACTGAAATTAGCATTTAAGGGTCAGAGTGACTAAATGCATAGTAATGAACAGCATAAAGTAAGAACGAGAGACGTAAGTAAGAACAATGCGGGACAAGCACAGGCTGTCAAATGAAAAATTTATTGCACCAGACCTTGCCTGAATAGCATTAGCTGTACACCTCATGCACGTGAGGGTCCGGTTAGAAAAAACAAGTTACAAAATCAACAGGCTTCATTGATTTTGTAACTTGTTTTTTCTAACCGGACCCTCATTTGCACGAGGTGTGCGGCTAATGTTATTTAGGCAAGGTTCTACGCAATAAATTTTTCAGTTGACAGTCTGTGTTCGTCCTGCATTGTTCTTCCTTTTGTCTCTCGTTCATACTTTGTGCTGTTCATTACTATGCATCCATACCACTGGCTTACTTTACAACTATTTTGGACTATATGCAGTTGGCAAGCGCAATAGTGTTCATAACAATTGCTCAAGCGAAAAGGTATCTCTTGCTATTCAGTAAGTCGCATTTATATTGGTAATCATTGATTAAACATGTGTTCAGTGTTCTCTCTCTCGTAGTGCTCACAAGCGTACATCAAAATAGATGCAGCATATATAAGCGTGCTTTTTAGCAAAGCAAACTATGCTATTACTTTGAGCACCTCAAAAAAGACCGCTGCATGCTTACTTTCCACGTATTCAGGTGTGCTTGAAATACATTTCAATTCTTCAGCACACTGGCAATAACCCTAGTAGCACCAAATGTTGACACATTGTTGCCGCCACATTGGAAAGTTACGTGAATGTTGTGGCAACATTGCTTGCTACTAGGGAACACTTCACACTGAGGGCAACATTAACCATTGTTTGAGTTCTATCTTAAAAAAAATGTCGGCGTGCCTCTAGGGAGCTTACACAGTGGGGGGGATATAGGTGGCTATTTTGTTGTCATAGCCAGTCGAGGTGGCAGTCAGGAAAGTGTGCGCGGAAGCAGCTCTCGCTTCAAAGGTTCTGGCGCGATGATGCACAGTGTGGTATATGTTCCCCTTGTATTGTAGCAAGCATATATAGCTACTCTACTGTAGCAGTTGCACCCAATGTAAGGCAAAGAAGTTGCAGTTGGAGAAAGATGGTTGCTGCATCTACAACACACCGAAGGGCACACAATAAACCCTATACATACCACGCATTTTTGACCATGTCGAGGAGCACTTTTTCTCAAAACCTAATAGAGTTATCCACATAATACAATAATAATTTTCTTCCAAATTTGGCACTCTTTCAACTGTACTAGATTAATTAAAATCTGATTATTATTACTTTTTTCGGTGAACTTTTGCCACTAGGACCTAAATTTTGGGTTAATTTGCATCTTTCAAAATTTGTAACACAAAAACAGTGAAGTGCCTAATTTCAATTCTGGTACAGTATTTGTATGCACTTACGCTGAATACATAGAAAAATATTGAACTGGTTTTGTTGAAATACATGGAAAATAATGGTAGCTAAGTAATAATAACATAGTTTTTAAGTCAATCAAGATTAAAGTAAGAAAACAGCTGAAAGGGGATCTCTTGCCACAAACAACGTTAAACTATTTTATTTAGTACCTACAAGCTTGGTAATCATTGCCAAAGTCATTTTTTTTCCTCTTTGGAGCCTGTAGTCTTGCTTGCCTTGCTTCTTATGTGAGCTGTCATACAGCTCTATTCACAAAGTATCGTCGATTGTGGTCAACTTCTTTTAGCAAATTTACTGTGCTTTGGCCAGGCTTCAGTCCTAATGATTTCAGTATTTCGGCACGTGCGATACTGCCATCATTAGATGAAAAAAAAGCATCCATCGTCGCAATCTTTAAGACTCTGGAGCCTAAAGAAAGAGAGCAAGGACTTTGTGACACAATTCCGATTAGCTCAGCACTTGGACCACTCAGTTTGCATGCACAGTTCTGTCTAATTGCATCACAAATAATATTGATGCCCATTAGAGCATACCCGTTGTCACTCTGTGCGCGAGTTGCCTTGAAGGACGCTGAAAAGGCTGGGATTCAATGACGAAGAGTGTGATGGTTCAGTATTCAGCATTTCAGCACGTCGCTAACATTTATTCACATTTACAAGACAACTGTATTAGTTGCCACGAAATATACTGTTGCTGAAGGCTTTCTCTACCCTCAGCATCTCAACTTATCGATTGGCACGACAGACACAAGGTGTAATGAAGCTAGGAGCTAAAACTGTTTGAATAGATGCGCTCTGAACCACGAATGTGAATAATGATGCACACAGCATCTTTGGATTGTCTTAGCTGAAAAATCAGGCATGCAGAAAGTTACCCGACAATTTCAGAAAATGGACTGTAAGCACGGAGTGCATACGAGGGGCTTGTCGTGGGTGCGTGTTCACACAGTACTTGCTTTCGGAAAATGAGGTTCTCAGCTACAAAAAACACTTTCAAAGAAATGCACGAATATGCAAAATAAAAAAAGAAGGATACACTTCCCAAATTGCAAACAACAAAAAAGTGATTTTTTTTAAAATTTTGCTTTACCCTGTGCCCTTAACGAGCACGACAAGATGAAGGAGCTATTTTGAGCAGTGTCATGGTAAATGGCTCATGCACAAGGACAGTCCCAACAAGCATCACGTCTGTCCTCAGCACTTTCTCCCTTGTAGGTAAACCATGCTTGGCTTTCGGAGTTTCTCTGTTTCGTGTGTGAGTGGACTAAACAGAGCTACCGAAACGTTTCGGTCTCTTTAGGGACTTCGCGAAGCTTTTCTGGGAGCGTGTGCGGTAGCTTCATGGAAAGAAGCGCAAGTACAGTACATACTGGTGCGATCTCCTTGATGACATTGAGGTTGCAATCTTTGACATTAGTTCTGAGCAAGGAGCATGAGGTCAGCAAATATGTACTGAGCAGCACCCTTCTGGAAGGATCCTTACGATACAACGAAAAAAGCCATCTATCCTCACCCGTTCACACTTCATGCAGCCGACTGCATCGTGTACGTAAACCTGTGGCCACGTGTTGACGCCTCGGACATTTGCAAATTACTTGTGAAGTCATAAACGGCTCTAGGCCACAACACTGTGAGAAGTGGCTAGTTACACGAGCCTAGAGAAAATCTGGGGCCGATTGCGTCGTGGTCATGACATGAGCAAGTTGTAAGGACGCTCTAACTCTCGGTAAATATTAATTTTATCATTGTTTTAATTCATCTGTACAGTGGCCCAGTTGCAGAAACAGTGAAGGCCTCATTAAAAAGGGACCTTACACATGAAGCCACAACGGTCCTGGGTCGTTGCAGCAGAACCTGATACGTTTCGTGTGCATTTGCCTACCCTAAAGGAAGCAATGAGGACAAATGTGATGCTTGTCAGGGCTGCCTATGCGCTAGAGCCATCCATGCTGGCACTGTTCTGATAGCTCCTTCGTCTTGTGCTCGCTGAGGCGCACCTTCGGCATCTCGAAGACGTTGCAACCATCTTTCTGTGACTGTGACTTTGCCATACTTTGCATGCAACTACTACAACCTACAACTGGACGCGCTTCCCCGATTGCCAGCTCAACTGGCTGTGACAACAAAATGGGTGCTACCTCATTGCCACCATTGGTGCAAGCTCCCTATAGAATGCTTCTGTGTCTTGCATGTATATTTGTGACTGAAAAACATTATGTAAACTATGCTCATCTCACAAATTGGTTGCAGCACTGTGGGGGCTGCAGGGTGGCTTTGCCAGTAGGAAGGGCGGAAATTCCTGAAGATGTATTCATCCATGCTACATCAGCTGCTTGGTGTTTTCATGGCATCTCTGCACATGTGCTGGGTAAGTAAAGTAAGCTGGTAGCAGAACAGGGAAAACGAAAACATGGCAGCACCACTTGAAGCGCGTGCCTTTCACGTTGAATTTATCAAGTTGTCATCGTGCACTGTGTGGCCTGTAATTTTTAAAGTGGCACTTCTATTTGCTTTACATTTGCATCCTCATGCTTCGACAGCAATGTATTTGTGACTATTTTACATTGTTTCCACAATGTACTCTCAAGTTCTTGGTGACAAGGCTTAACAAGTGCGACTAAACAAACAACTGATCTCAATAATGACAAAACACACCTGATGCTTTGTTCTCAGCGTAACGTCGTTCATAGCTATAGCTGACTTCACCGTTGGTTGGGGGCAAGCAGCAAGCACGACTTCGGATTGAAGCGGGCGGTCATGGCTGCATGGGCTGTGCGATGTTGCTTCGTAACCACAGTTACTGGTGGTTACATATACAATAAAGGCACACGACGTACATTCGAAACGAGGTTAACATATCGGATATCACTGTGACAAATCATGTGCCAAACAAATGCAAATGTCTCAAGCTTGCTACTTTAAACGGCCCCTAAACCACCCAGAGGTAGAAATTTAGTTGTGGTTTTGCAGTTGTGCATAAGTCTACAACGAACACATAACCATGAGAATTTTTTGAAACTGTGCCGTAATATTGGAGTTACACGCGTTTGATGATACAATACAGGCCCTCTCTGGTTTCACTTTTTCCTTCTCTATGCTTCGTTCGTCAGCTCGTCTCTCTTCCTGACTGAGTGCTCCTCTTCACCATGCCAGGAGGAAGAGCGCCCAGTCTCATAGAGTGAAGCGTATATTTACAGGGACCAGATGATGTGTCCAAATGAACCGATTTTCCAAATTAATGAGTCAAACTAACGAGCTTTTACTGTACAGCAAACACGACTCGATAACACATCATCAGGCATCTTCTGCTAGGATGTATGACATACTGTTTTTTTTACCTTTAAACGCAATTTAAAAATGTAATCCTACTCAAAATGCGAAAAGCATGCCCTGCAATTCACGGTCTTTATATTTCCGCCAGGATCTAATCACATGTTCTGGCCAGTTATCGGTCCCTTTAAAGGGGTCATGAACCACTTTTCCAAGTAATGATCTAATGGCCTCAGTATCGGAGTGTACTGCCTCCCGAATCGATTGCCGCAAAATTTTCTCGAATCCGTCAAGAATCAGCGGAGTTACGGGGGTTTGGCGCACGCTCCCAGCGCTTTCTCTCTTTTCTCGTGCCGACGAGCGCACTGGAAGCTAGACAGGGAGGGATGGCATGGGGGAAAGAAGTTACGCCAGCGCGCGTCATGAAACGCGATCGCTCTCCCGCTGTGATTCGCTTGCGCGAGTGCGGCGCCGGCAAGTGGCGGCATTCCGCGGCAAGAAGCGCATCTGATCCGAACGCCGCTCTCGATTTACGTCGGCTATCGGCCAATAAGCATGCTATGTCTTTGCGACGTACAGCGGACAGACGCCCCGCCCACCGACGAGAGTGAGACCGGCCTCTGTTTGAAAAGAGGGTGCCTGGGGAAACGGCAACTTCGCGCTCCGCTTGTGGCCATTACGCGGCGCGCAACGACTGTAATATTTGGCAGAGCAGTTCATAGCCGTGTCAGCTTTCCGCAGGATGTGTTTTTTCAATCAGCCCAAGGGGTGCTTCATGACCCCTTTAATGATTAATAAATCTTTGCATATTTTTCAGTGTAGTGCCACCATCAGTGTCAACATAAGCCATCTCATAAAGAAGCCGTCCAGAGCATTCAGCTAACGTTGCTTGCCTGTCCAGTTAGGGTTGTGGTTGTGCTGATGAGCTTTTTTTACATACAGTGCATAGTGAACTAACACCTTCAAAGTCAAGCGCAGCTTCAAACAAAAGAACTAATATAGAGGTTGCAAATGCAGGGCCTTAACTTTAAGAAGGGATGCCTAAGTGTGCCTTCTGGAAAATGGGAGTGTTTCATTTGCTGTAGAAATTCGGCTATCATAATTTACAATTCTAAAGACCTCATCTACGACCTTGTGCAGGTTGATCTTAAGCAGAAAACAGAAGCGGCAGTGGTTTCCAGTAGAGACCCAAGGATCCCAAGCTCTCTGTGACACAAACAGGAAGGGCACTGTGGTGCATTGAAAACCTGCGCCAGTAGTGCATTACCAGTGCACTATGCTGCTGTTTCATCAAGGAGAAAGGAGGTGACCACCCTCAGAGGAACTCAGCTCTACAGTGTGATTGCCTAGGTGGTTTCGTTTTTGTCCTGTCACACGTGCTGAATAGTGGGTGAGATTCAGCTGGGGTGGCTAGAGGAATAGGGGTGACAAGTGTGGTAATTTCTCTAGCCAGGTAGTGTCAGCTTTTGCACCAGTGCTGTTAGGGGCCCCAAGTGGTGCAGCTGTTCAGAAGTTTCAAAATGGTTGTGGCTGCCGCCACAGATTACTGTAGCTTTGTCACCTCGGTAAATGTTCAGATGCATCAGGAAAAATTCGCTATGTTACTTTCTTCTACAGCTGCCAACATTTTGCATTATACTTGAGTTGTTCCGGGTATAAGAGCACAAATGAGCCTAGCATAGATTAAATGCTGAAATTTTACTCACGGGAGGCCCTGCATTTATGCTTGGTATTGTTATCATAAGCACCTTGGTTGGGTCAGCACGTATGGTGAAAAATTGGGTATCCGTTGCATCATGGATGCTACATATCCCATTGATCACATCCAGTGAATCAGATGCAGTGGCATACTGGTCAACCGGTCTCGTTACAGATAAATGATGTGTAAATGGACATTATTTGCAAAAAAACCATATCAGCACATTCATTGAATAAACCAGGTACAGCATGGACCGCTTATAACAAGTTGCCAGAGTCGCAAATATCTGCACTATAAGCGGTACTGCCCTGTAAACAAAACAACATTTGTGAAAGGCTGTACATCTGAAAAACATGACCAACAGGCACTCGCATGATTCCGACTATCTAGGCATGCAACTAGGGCGTAAATTTGCCAGTGTTGAAAGGTTAAAGTCTGCGGACCTGCAGTGTTGACATAGTGAACGTGGAAACGAGAAAACAAAAACAAAGGGTGCCGTAGCGGAAAGCCGCCGACTGACTTTCCAGACCTCCTGATTTATGCGGACTTTGTTGTGGTACCACACTGGCCATAAACTACACGTCGAACGGCTATTGAAATTGCGGGCACGATGTCGAAAAAACAGTGCCAACCGTGAACCACCAATCTAGTGTTGCACATGCACTCCCTATTTTCGGTGAAGATTTAAGTCACTCCTGAATGCAACAACTGCAAAACGTTTCATTGACTCGGCACCAAACTGCAACCTTGATAGTCCGCAAACACTAACAACTAGGTAGCTAGTGCTCGTTAGGCCTAGCACGCGGGAGTTTGCCCCAGACAACACGGCTATTGGGCGTAGAAGATGTCGCACTCCTGACCTAAACAGTGGGCAGCAGGTGTGAAACGAAATTCCGGTCCGCGATCGGGAAAGTCGCGCCAACTATCGATCCTGAAAGAGTCTTCCAAGCTTGTAATTGTAAGTCCACCTGCGGGTAGCAAAGGCAAAAGCTTGGTCATGTCTTAAAACATTGTCACTTGCTGGGGAATAGAAGTCGCACGCACAATATCTCGCTCTACGATGAGACTATTTGCCTGACAGAAAACCGAAGAGCCAAACAGCAGTTATGTGCACTTCATGCAGACACGGGTGGCCCTTCAGAGTGCAGCGCACACACAACAAGCAGCCAGAGCAAAGGGAGCAAAGGCTTTTCTGTTGCCTAGGCAATCGCTCCCCCTCCTCACACCATGATGCCCCCCTTGTTTTTCTTTTTTTTTTCTTCCGCTGTTTCCCGTTCATTCACTCTTTGTCTCATCCTCCATAACGCTGTGGTTCTCTCCCAGGCTGATCCGAAGCGCACTCGCTCCGTGTCTGAGAATTTTGCGGCAGCCGCCTTATAGCCGGTGTTTCATGTGGGGGGACTGCACAGTAAGCGGTATGCGTGTATACGTGGTGCTTTATGGGAGGGTATGCTGAAGTCAGAAAAAACTGCAATATAACCGGTCCTGCACTGTAAACGATTGCGTTATAAATGGTGTGAACTGTACATAAATATTTTATACACCTTAGACTGGGGCACATGTTTTGCATTGAAAAGTTGAAGATACTGGTGAAAAGGAAATTTAAATAAACATACTTTTTTATCGTAGCCATTTGAAATGTTTCTTCTCATTCCACAGACAGTCCTTACTGCATTTTGTGGTCTTGGATCTCGGGATTCAGTGTTAGTATATAATTTGTCTTCCTATGCTGGTTATAGTTAACCAGATGTTGCACTTACTTGCATTACGACTGCAGCACTAATTCTGTCAACCAAATTTTATTATCGTTCTTCCCTTGTAATGCACACTCTGAACAACTTCCCATCCTGCGATGGCAGTTAGGTTGCCAGATGTCCGTTGCTTTGCTTTGTGCTTTGTTTTTTCTGCGTAATTGAGTTTGAAAATTAGTCTCTCACTGTGCTCGAACGGGGTGCTATCGGGGTTTCTCTAACAATGACATTAGATGCACCTTACAGTAGAACCCCGCTATTATGTTTTTGAAGGGACCGTAAGAAGTAAACATAAAAGCCAGGGAATGCAAGAGCCTAAAAACAGGAAAAACGAAAAAATTATAGTGGTACAGAATTTTATTTTAATGTTTACACGCTTGAAAAAACCGTGCGACGTTGCCTGGTGCGTTTACTCATGCCTGAGCAGAGCTAAAAGTTCTTCGAGCACCTGCAGTGTTATATCCTTTTAATAAATCTAGTGCGACCACGTCCGACACCTTGCAAGTGATCACTTTTGGCGACACTTTTGCGAGGTTCTCACCAGATGCGTCACCGTCTCCAAGCAATAATTTAACACTGTTGGCATAGTGTCAGACCACCATGGCTTGTAATAGATGTTCAAATGCCTCGTGAGAATACACCCAAAAGCAAGTATTGAAGAAAATAATCCTTGCTTCATCAATTGCTAAGCTTTGTCACTGGTGTACCCATTGGCGCACACTCAGCCATGATCTCGTTAATGGATAGAACCACAGAGTTGAAAGCGGCATCATCCACAGATATGTAATCAACATATAGGATTCTTTTGGCACCAACAGTTGTAAGCATCAAAGAACTAAGCACGCGCAACACAATCAGCATGAGGAATCCGACCACGAACTGCGCAATGTCCTTCAAGAAATAACAATGATGGTGAGTCCACGTCAATGCGACATCGGGAACAAGCGTCAGTCTTGAAGGCCTTTCTTTCACGAGCAGGAAACAAGTATAAAACTAATTACGTCATATATAGATGCTATCTCTATTACGAATCTCGAATGCTATGCTTTTGTGTGCGGAAACCTAAAGTACGTTATGCATGTCGCTTGCGCCACTCATGTGGCTAAACAGTCATGCCAGACCAAGCAGCGTGAAAAGTCAATATGGTCGCTCTCTTCAGTGGTCGCTCGGCCGGCTCGGAGCGCACTTCGCGACGTATCATACCGGAACGGTCCCGCAATACATTGGATCTTGTGGCAGCTATGCCGGGGCCGGTGGAAAATGGCATAATAGCCGGGTAAACACAGCATTGTGAAGCGTAACGGTGTGTTTCTACTGTACCTCGCAACAGAAAGGCACTGTGGCTGCGTGGAGAAGTGTACAAATGAGCACAGATACATCGACAGTGCTCTCATCTATTCAACCTTTGTGTTGTCTCATTCAGTGCACGAATTGTGGAAACATGGCTTTGCTATCGCTAAGGTGCCTATGTGGTACTGGATTGCACAACGCCTTGAACATTTTTCAGTTCAGTGGGAGCACGGGCTCATCAGTCTCGAGATAAGTGCTTCCTCTCTATTGCTGCACATGATCAAATAAAGGTTTCGCTTAGTATACTGCTACACGGCTCTGGCTTTGAACTTCTCAAGACGAATGTCGGTTCGTTGCTATTTACAGTCACGAATTTATCCATTATGGAAACTGCGGATCAGCAAAGCTTTTGTAGCAGGTGAGCACTATTAATTGCATCGGTTGCCACCAGAGTGTCGGCGCACAAATTGCCATAGTAAGAGCCAATCAAATGTCTGCATACATTGTGAATTTTATCAGACCTGCCCTTTTTTTCTTGCTTTCCTATGCAGCCATTGTATGGGAGGATGGCAGTAACAGAAAGGTGACAGTTTGAGCTTTGGAACAATAAAAAAATGGCAGTGGGAAAAATGACAGATGCCTCCATGCACTTTGGCTTTTTTAACTCCTTTAATTGTTCGCAGCGACTGAATTGCTTTTTCAGGGTCAGCGCATATTCAGCTGAATTGTTTGACACAAACTACCTAGATCAGTGATTCTAAGCAAGAGATATCTTGGGACCCCTTGCGGGCCGATGAAGTGGTGAGGGACACCTTGCAGTGAGAGAAATGGGGAGGGGGTATAAGTTAGCACAATATGCAACAAGAAATGGATGCCTTTTATTTCCCCCTGGCAAACAACGCTCAAACTAAAATGTAATGTCAATTCGATCTCAATACCTTGTCAATAAGTTGTGCCGTCTGCAGCCACATTCAATGTGTTTCTAGCTATGTTTTCTTTTCAAGTGTACAAGGGTAGAAAAGGTATCCACGCGTGCATATGTCGTAGAAAACTACAATGAAAGCTTCACAGCCATCTCATGGAGAAGTGTAAACATAAGTCAGCTCGGCCGCAATACAAGCACGTTATGCGGTGAAGCATACTAAAATTCAGAAGGGTCCGCTGTGACGGGACGTAGTGTGCATCTAAAAAGAAAGTTCCCTTTTTGCTAGAAAAAGTTTCGCGGGCCCCCGAAATGGCTTTGTGGACTCACATTTGAGAACCACTGACGTGGATAAAAGGCAGTGTATATAGAGGCAAATGCAAAAGCATTAAAGATGAACGAAAAGGCGTGTTTCCTTTTTTTGCAATTTTTGTGTTATGTGCTGTGCATTTTGTGGTGCAGTTCATGCAAAGCTGAGTGGAACATAGCCTTAAAACAACGTTGCCTGTGTTGAGCCTGAGTTCTTTGGTTATAATCATGGCAGCCATTGTTAAAGTTTGCACTTTGCACTTTATTGTTCCTTAATATGTTTGTTCTCTTGAAGCTTTTATCCTGCATAATGATGCTCTGAAGTCTGATTTAATTTTTCTCCCAAACAAAAGTGAGATCATTATGTGGCACTTAATAAACAGTCGCTTAATTCTACTGCACCTTTACATTCTTTGTAGGGCAGTTATTTAGATATCAGTGTTTAAAATGCGATGAGCCTATTGTATGCATCATGGCTTTAGCACTATTGCAAATAGCACATCTACCTAACTCTCCCGTTGGCAATAATTTGTCTTTCTGCTCACGTAGCGTTGACTTCTGGCCTATTTCAGATGCTTTTGAGTGTCACGTGGAGAAGTGTGGAAGGCGTTCCTCCATGGAAGAGCGGTGACCGGAGCGTGAGCTGATACCTGGGCAGACAAGCTGGATGTCATTGCAACCTGGTGGCGTAAGGAGAAGACAACAAGATGCTTGTGTGGTTGTGCGTGCCGGGACTTGATTGCGTCTTTTCTCAGACTACACTGTTTTTACTTGTACACATGTAAAATAAATATTGTTTGCTCAATTTGAGATATCAGAAACTACTGTACAAGTCAGTTTTCACCTTACAGAAAAAGATTTTAGTGTCCCCAAATGGACGGTACGAATCCAAATGGGATCTGATGCGAAACCGAATATATTAAAACTGCGTCCTGCAGTTTCCGCATGACCACAATTCCGCATGGCATTCGTATCATACGGCATCCGTAATACCATATTTCCATATATATGGATGCCGTATTACGGAGCTTTTGATGCGGAAACATATTATGGATCGTGCGGATACGTATCAGCGGATCCGTACCATGCGGATCCGTAATACCATAATTCTATATGTACGGATCCGTATCTTCCGTACATACGAAATTTTACACTAGGGATACGGACGTTGTATAGGGAACCCAAGCTCAAGTTTGCGGCGCGACGACAGCGCCGCGCCAGCCGCGCTGCGGCTCTGTCGGAAAGCTCTGAACCTTCGCGCGGCCGACTCAGCCCTTTGACGGTAGCGGTAGCGCACGTGCGCACGCGTTCTTCTCTCGGTGCGGGTAAATGGGAGGCCGTCAGCTGGGTACGTTGAACCGAGAGGCTTGCTGTGCGAAGCTGCGCACTTCCACGATGGCAGAAGCGACCCCGCGGAAGCGCAAGCGTGGTCTGAAATATTGCGGTTTAGTGGCCAGCCACAACAGTGCAGACAAGGCACACGATTCACGTGTTAAAGTGTATCGGTTCCCGGGCGTGTCGCACGAGAAATAAAGGCGGCAAACGTGGATAGCTGACAGCGCTGTCTCGCCTTCTATTTTGGCTGTCTGAGTTCATCGCTTTCGTTCGTTCCGACTACCTGAATCGGTAAGTAACGGGGCGCGTGCACGCAGCGACTACAGTAATGATTACTCGCTATCTTCTCGCATTGTTAAAGTCCAGTTACGGTTGTAGGTGAAGCAACTTTGTGTTTTGATTCCCCGTGCTCGTGAGACCTACCCGTCGTTGTTGAACGTTAACATTCGCGTTATACCGTTAGCGTTGCGCGGTTGGTTGAATTCAACTGAACTCCGCACATTGTCAGAAGTTCGGCGCCTGCAATGCACGCGTCGGGAAGGCTGCTTTATCACGCCGGAACGGACGTCCGTGCATTTTCAGCAAGCTTTGACATCGTTCTGCAGGTTTGCTTTGTTTTTGTCACTTTATTAGTGTGATATATATTTAAGCCGCTAAATACAACTGGCACTTAATACATGCTTTGCAATTGCAACCTTGAAGTAACCTTCCTGCTTTGTGCGATTTTGTAGCCGCGTTCGCGCAGCAGGTTTTATACCCCTGTCAAGTCGATATCATAAAAAGAGACTGCAAGCATGACACGAGAGCCGAAAAAACGAGGCGAGCAGTTCATCTTGCTTCACAGTGGTTAAAGCTCAGCTAGCTGCCTTGCGTCTTAATCGGCGGGTGATTCTCCAGCGGCACGGAGGACTTGACTCTAACCTTCTCAGGAAACAGGGCCATGGCCGTGTAATTTCTTTTTTTCGCACGCCGCAAACGTTTGTTCACGAAAGTACACGGCTGCTACTGTTAAGCATGCCATATCAAAACAACAATCATATGATTCGTAGTCCACGCCGCAGAACATCGATAGCGTGTACGGCTTCATTTCGGAGTGCATGTGGACCATTATTCATCTTTAACATGGCAGAATGAGACTTACCTCGAGGTATACGTCGTACACGGTGTAATCGCGACTCGGGAAATGCATTTCGCTTTGAGTCGGGCGTCGTTGTCGTCGATAGTCTGCTCTTCACCGTTAAGGTGATTGGCGAGCCTTTCTCCTTTTCAAGTTCGCTTTTCGGAAGCGCCAGTCAAGCTTGAAGATCCTTTTGAAGCCGCACTGCACGCGGTACATTGTGAGAAGCCGTAAGTGCACCGCGAGAGCTCTGCACGTGCACGGAAGCGAGCGGCAACGCGGTGGAGAGAAGGGAAAACGCTCGCTGATCACGCCGCAGTTTCTCTTTTTCTGCCAGAGATGGCGCTGCCTGTCAAGAGCTTTTTTTTTTTTTTTTTTTTTCGCTGAGTGGTGCTGCTAGAGGACGGACGTGTTTTTCGTGGGCTCCGGAATGACAGCGTCAGATAAGTGCTTTTTTTTTGCATGATTCGAGCTTGTTTGTTTAGTTAAGCCACTAGATTGCAGCTTAATAGAGCTTACAACTTTGTGCTTTTGGTACAAAGTGGTGTGACAGTCGCTTCGGGTGTTTTTTTTTTTTTAATATTTGTTTTTTTGGCCACCACGTGGCTGAAAGGTGCACAGGTGCTTTGAAGTGTAACATACTTGCGGAGTTTTGTGATATCGTTTGGCTTTAATCTAATCTGCCGCGTGAATGCTCTATAGCCATGGTCAAAAAGACCGTAAAGTGTTCAGGATGCGGAATGGGGCGGAAAATAGAGGTTTGTGAGGATGAGACGACAGAGAGAGCTGACGCCAAGTGTAAGCAATGCGAGTTAGAGGCGAAGATGGAAATAATGATGGCCGCCCAGAATGAGCTCAAGGTGAGAATATCCGAGCTGGAGAAAGCGGTAGCGACAGAGCGGGAAAAAAACGATGGCTATGGCGGAAAGGCTTAAGTCAGCCGAGGAGGGATTGGCAAAGGTAGCCATGCCAGCAAATGTAGCCACGGGGAACAGGGAAGCAGGCGACAGCGGGAAAAATGGGGCATCGACCCCCACAGTGGTAGGCGCGAAGGGGGAAACAGGTTTGGAAAAGACAGGTGCAAGGGACACAGGACCCACCTTCCGCGAAGTAGTCTTGGGAACGGGAGGGGACAAAACAACAGCAGTAGCACGCGCTAGTAACAGGTGCAGTGGCCAGGTGCGGGAGAGTCCACCAGAAAAGTCGGATCACGTGATAATCGCCGGGGACTCGAATTTAGCTACATGCGCAGAAGCAGTCAAAGAAAGGGTGAGAGGCGACAAACGAGTTTTAATAGGAAAGTTCCCGGGCCATAGGCTGGGATCAGTGATGGGACAAGCTAACGCAAAACTCGCAGCTAAGTCTAATGGACGTAACCTCGTGATAATCGCGGGAGGTCTAAACGACGTCTTGAGTAACGAATCAGCCGAACTAGCGACCACATTGGCGAAAGGGGTCGATGACATGCGCGCCATTTCCCCTCAGGTGCAGATAGTGGTATGCACAATACCGGAGGTGCCGGTGCGTGACGGCAACCTGCAAAGAGCGGTTGTCGACGCAAACAAAGAGATATGGCAGATGAGTAGAGAGAAAGGCATCGAGGTAGTGGAAATAAACAGAGAGGTGCACAGGTGGGGTGGTTTTCGAAGAGACGGAATACACTTCGATAGGAGGCTTGGCCATGAGGTGGGTTGGCGTCTTGCAGGACGCGCAGTAGCTTTTTTGGGGGGCACGCGGGCCCTTCGGTGCCCATGGTAGCTTGTAATGAGGAAAACAACCAGGGGGACTCTTTGACAGGTAGTATAGCGAAAAAACAGAGAAAAGGTAAAAGAAGGGAGAAGGCGCGTGTTGCAATTAGTTACATTAACATGCAGGGTGGCAGAAAAAAACATGGCTGATCCCCCTTTCATAGGAATCGGTATAACACAAAAGTAAAACATGTCTTCACAGGGGTAGTTGAGCGTTTATTGTGCATTGTTTCTCCACAAGGGCGAAGGAATGAATGCTATAGCAGCAAATTGTATTGCCACGCGAATAACGGCAAGCAGCTCAAAACTTACAGCGCGCTCTAAAGCAGAAAGGACGCACGAAAACAGCATACACAGGACGAGCGCGAACTAACAACTGTCACAATTATTACATTGCGAGTGAGCAGCGCGCTCTTTTCGGAAACGCCGCCGCTGCAGCGAGGGAAGTGACTTCCGTGCTCTCTGAACCGTCAACGGAAACTTGCGGTGAAAGGACAAGACGTACAAACCGCCCTCACGAGAAACGCACGCCCGAGAGACACCCCCTGTAGAAGCGCGCTCACATCGCGACGCGCGGGGCGACGACCTTTAAGGCGCGCCCTGCGCGCTTTTCGCGCCATCTCGCTAGTGATAACAAGAACACGGTGAAGCCACCAAGCTCCGAGTACCGCGAACGGTAAATGGTGTATATAAATGGCTTGCCGTTAGTGAGCTTAAGCACGTGCGCTCTGTGGCTCAGTGGTTTCGCGTCGCGCGCTGTGGATCGAGGGGTCGTAGGTTCGACTCCCGGCAACAAAACTTTTTCTTCTAGTTTTTTTCTTTGCCATCTGTTAGTGCATATTTTAGAACGTCATATCCGTGACGGAAATACGTCAGTGGGGCCGTGGTGGACCCCGGCATAAAACACTTTCGTGTTAAAAAGGCAAAATGGTTAGAGATTGAGGGACAGTTAAACAAGGAACAGATAGGTGTTTATGCGGTTACAGAAACACACCTTAGAGACTTGGAAGAGCCACCACATATTGAAAATTATGTTTGGGAAGGATGTAACAGGATCACATCAGAAAGGAGAGGTGGGGGGGTTGGAATGCTAATTCATAGCAGAACAAAATGGGAGAGAGTGAAACAAACGTGTTCAGAGCACATGTGGGTTTCGGGCACAGTAGGTGGAAAGAAAACGTGGCTAGGTGTAGCTTACTTGTGGACAGGCAATAACTGCAGAGAAAAGAATCTGGAGATAGTGAAATGCATAAGCACCGATATTAAAGAATTTGGTCATGATGCCGAGATAATCCTTCTAGGGGACATGAACGCTCACATTCATGACCTTGACGGATATTCAGACACCAATGGCAAGTTATTGCTAGATCTCTGCGAGCAACATAGTCTTGAGATAGTTAACGTGGGGCCTAAGTGTGAGGGGCAGATCACGTGGGAAGTCAGAAACAGGCAATCGAGCATTGATTACTGTCTCATGACAGAAGGAATATATGACAAACTTAGAGAGATGAGAATAGACGAAGAAGGCATTAACAGCTTGGGTAGTGATCATAAACGCATAATATTACAAATGGGATATAAAACTGAAATAAGAACATAGAATCAATGTTTGGCAGCTCGTATCTAAATGACAAACAAATAACAAATATAGCCGCAAGAGTCGAGGAAAAAGTAGACGAACTACCAGGCAAAGACTGGAAGTATAGTGAGCTGCTACATGTAATCACGAAAGAAATGGAAATAGAGAAGAAAACTATTTGTTGGAAAGGAAAGAAAAAGCCAAAAAGTTGGTGGAACAAAGAAATCCGGGAAGCGATCGATATGCGACGTCAGGCATCACGGGAGCACAGACAGGCAAAAAAGGAGAAGCGGCCACAGGACGAAGTCAACCAAATATGGGAAATATATTTAGAGCAAAAATCCATTGTGCAGAAATTAGTCGAGGCAAAAATTAAAGGTGAAAGTGAACGCTGGATGACAGAGATTCGCGAAAAGAAGAAGGCCGCGCCTAGGATATTTTGGAGCCACCTAAAAGCGCTGGGTAGGAAGTCTGTCACAATGCAACAACATATGGTAGATGAAGGAGGAAATAAATTGGAAGGATATGAAGCGCTAGGTTACATCCGAAAGATAACAGCCGATTCGTTTAAAAAGGTCCCCCAGGGGATTCCCCCGGTGAGTAAACGTACGCAAAGGAGTGCAACCGACGAAGATGTAGTACTAGAGAATTTCAATTGGAAGAAGGCCGAAGGAAAAATTCCTAAGCGCACTACTCCGGGCTTAGATGGGGTTCCCGTCAGCCTCATTAACGAACTCGGGCATAACACTAAAGAAGCACTGCTGAAAGCCGTAGAAAAGTGCTTACAGGAGAGGGAAATACCAGACAGTTGGAGAAAAAGTAGAATGAACTTAATCTATAAAGGCAAGGGAGAAAAGGATAACATTCGCTCGTATAGACCGCTAACAATTACATCGGTGCTATACAGGTTGGCGATGCAGGCAGTAAAATTAAAAATAGAAGCGTGGGTAGAACAAAATGATATTTTGGGAGAACTTCAGAATGGATTTCGAATCGACAGGCGGTTAGACGATAATCTGTTTGTTCTTACCCAGTGTATAGAAATATCTAAAATAGAAAACAGGCCCTTATACGTAGCTTATCTAGATATCACCGGGGCGTATGACAACGTTAATCAGGAAATTTTGTGGGATATATTGAAGGAAGTGGGCATAGGTGACGACTGTGTACAGCTTTTGAGGGAAATATACCGAGGAAATACAGTTTGTATAGAATGGGAAGGAATAAGTAGCAAGGACAGCGTTGAAATTAGCAAGGGGCTGAGACAGGGATGCCCTTTGTCCCCGCTGTTATTCATGCTGTACATGGCGAGGATGGAAAAAGCGCTAGAAGGTAGCAACATTGGATTTAATTTGTCACACAAACAGGTCGGAGCGATGGTTGAGCAGAAGCTTCCAGGTCTATTTTATGCTGATGATATTGTCTTATTTGCGGACAGTCAAGATGATATACAGCGACTGGCAGATATATGCGGAAGGGAGTGTGAGGCTCTAGGACTAGGATTTAGTGCAACAAAATGTGGATTGATGGTATTCAATGATCACGGAGACCATACGGTATTAATACAGGGCCAAAAAATACCGAGGGTAAGCGAGTACAAGTACCTCGGAGTATGGGTAAATGAGGGGGATAGATATATGGAGGTACAAGAGAAAGCATCGGTAGCAAAGGGAAAGAGGAATGGTGCAATTATGAAGCACAGAGCTTTATGGGGATACAATAGGTACGAGGTGCTTCGGGGGCTGTGGAAGGGTGTGATGGTTCCGGGGCTTACATTTGGGAACTCAGTGGTGTGCATGAAGCCAGAGGTGCAATCAGGAATGGATGTAAATCAAAGGACGGTGGGCCGCCTGGCGTTGGGCGCTCACGGGAAGACGACAAATGAGGCGGTAAAGGGTGATATGGGATGGACAGGCTTTGAAGTGAGGGAAGCGCAGAGCAAAATGAGATTCGAAGAGAGGCTGAGGAAAATGAAGGAGAGTAGATGGGCAGAGAAGGTTTTCAGGTATTTGTATAGAAAAAGCGTTGACACGCAGTGGAGAAAAAGAACTAGGAGGCTCACCAGTAAATATACGGCTGGCAGTGCGGGCGATATGGCAACAAGGAGCATTAAGCGGAAGGTCAGAGAGGCGGAGAGGACTTATTGGATGGCAGCGATGGAAAAGAAGCCGGCTCTGAGTAACTACCGAAAAGGAAAAAACGAAATAAGGAGGGAAAGGTTTTATGATAATTCAAGGGGAAGCGCTTTACTGTTTGAAGCAAGGTCGGGCTGCCTTAGAACGCGTAGTTATAAAGCGAGATTTAGTAACGAAGAAGAACAATGTACATGCTGCGGGGGAACTAAGGAAACGATGGAACATGTACTGATTGAATGTGGCGATATTCACCCAGGTATACGTGTGGGCACGAGTCTACATGAAGCCTTGGGTTTTAGGGACAACAATGGAAAGCTGAACACGTCCGCGATAGAAATAAGTAAGAGACGGTTAGAGTATTGGTGGCAGAAAAGTAGAGATAAAGAACAAAAATAAATAATGGGGGGAAAATAAGGTCATTCTGCCTTAAGAGGCAGAGAGATGGACCGTGAATTTATATTTTTTGGTATAATAACATAGATTTAATCAATGTAGATAAGGTATTAGGCCAACATGAAACAAGGAAGCTTTTTTTTTTTTTTTTTCGAGCCTGGTGGCAGACATGTCACCGCCCCGTTATAAAGGGGACGCTCATAGCATCCATCCATCCATCCAGCAGCGCCGCTAAGCGTTGCTTGGGAAGCCTATTGCTATTGCTGCGGTAGAAAACATTGAGGCGTAGTCCTACTAGTTGCCGTGCTACGGAAGGCAACATGATTCCAAAAATGCTTACCTCACTCCTCGGTGGCTTGCTTCTATATTCGCGTACTTATATTTAAGCTAATACTAAAGAGCCCACGTGGTACAAATTATACCGAAGCCTCCCTCTATCATGTGTCATATTGATGTCGCGGTTTCAGCGGTGAGATGAATCTATCTGATGAGCTATCTCTTACATTTAAACATTCAGCGTCGCTTTTCGTACTGAAGGACTTTGCATACAAGCTCGCATTTCCAGCTCTGTCTTCATGCAGCTGCCGCGAAGGTGTGGTCCCTTGTTTGAGCTAGCAACCATGTCCGCATTCTAGCAGCTGCAGCTCTTTCCTTCATACCTAACCTGTGTTCTAAGATTCATTCCGCGTTCACGGGAGCCGAGTGGCATGAGAACTCGCGATTTATTATTGGGATTCATTAGTTCACGAGAAGATTTTCTGACGATTGCAAATTTCTCTTTCCGTCGTTTCATGTACATGGAAAGCAGAGAGTCATGATCGAACACGCAGTTGTTGTTGGGCACGGGACAGCCGCACGCGAATAGGTTATCTACAGTGCTGAAAATAGAACAGAACATACTCGAGTCACATAGTGTCCAGTTTGTCGTACCTGCTTACGTCTGACTGCCGCTATGTTTGCCTTTTTACATGGAATAGAATCTATGTCGCAGTTATTCCAAAACAGCGCATATACGGGACATGACAGAAACGCACTACACAGGCGCTGACTTCCAGCAAAGATTTAATTGCGTGAGCGCGAAATATAAAGACGGAAAATACAGAAACGTTGCTGGAAGTCAGCGCCTGTGTAGTGTGGCTCTGTCATGTCCCGTTTGTGCGCTGTCTTGGAATAAGTATGTGTACGTACCGACAAACCCGCTTAGCCACCGTATTGAAAATCTATGTCACACTATGTAAGAACGTGTACATGCCCTTGAGGTCGCTGTTTAAAGGTATTTTTCTTTCGCAAAGTATCGAAAGTGATTTCGGACAAACACACACACAAACACACACGCACACGCGCGTGCGTGTACTCCTGCGTCTAACATATTCGTTTGTATTCTTTTTTTTTCTATTTTTTGTTTATTCGTACAGGTATTTATCTTTGTTAATAAATCGTTGGAAGTCAGCTGCGCACGCCCACTTGCTATGAGTGTCCCTTTTCAAAACTCCAATGCGCCATTCCATTAGGTACAGTGTCTGTTTTCATCTAAACAAAGTTGGAACCCCATTTAGCGAAAATGACCCTGCTCTAGCAATTCGCAGAACGTCCGTTTAAAGAATACAAAACAAGCACTCACACAAAACAAACCGCAGTTTTTAACTCTATTATCGCGTCTCGCTCCGAATTATTAATGACAAATTCACACTTAAACTCAGTTAACCCTGCGCAGTTGAACAAACGACTTACGCTAGAAGCGTTCGTAATAAAAAAAAAATATTCGCCAATCCTGACGCTGGGCATATCGTTAGCGAAACCGTTCGCCCAATGGTAATGTGCACATACGAAATAAAAGCTTTGCAAATTTTTCCCCGGGTGTTCGCAGACTAAAGGGCCTGTTTCTTAAACATACATTACAAATCACACGATAAATACACAGCACGCGCATTCAAGGACTGGGAGCTGTATCTTATACCTCTCTCGGCAACTTAGCGTCTCTCCACGACCTTGCAGTAACGCGGCATGCATAGTAAGCCGCAAGAACCACGGTGGAACTAGGGGTAGCATATGCTTCCCGTGCCAAAAGCACCTTTTCTTCGCTCTTTCGTACGATGCTTCACAAACAAACTTGCCTTTCCGCTCCTTTACTACTTCGATCACACGGTTTAGCGTCTCTCGCATTATGCGGCGATTTCACAGTGCTTGCCACATTTTAAAGGCGAAAGCCTTAAGTTCCTCATCAGAAGAAACACTCGGCTTGCGGTACAAAACCCCACGTGACATTAATAATAGTCGGGTGAATTTCAGTTCGAGCCGGAAACGAGCCCAGGTATTCTGCGTGGCAGTGAAGTGATATACCACAGAGCCACGCTAGTCCTTCAAACATCTTCAGAAAAAGACCCAAACAGGCGTCTTTTCGGGCGAGAAGTCACGTTAGCGTATATAATATTGCGTGGCAATTAGCGCAAGTGATGTTTACCTAGACGAATTCCCATACGCAACAAATAATCCTACGGCACGTGAACGTCCGCACAAAAAAAAATGTAAAAGTAAAACAATCCATACAACGCGAGAAATGGCACGCTCACTGAACGCCATTTTCGAAGTTAACCGAGGAATGATATTTTCAAACCTCGTAACCTGTAGACGCGACCTGTATGTCACGCAGACATAAGCAATGTGTACGAAGTATTGGGACGGGGAATACTGATCAAAGGGTCTTGAATAGGGACGCACAACAGGTACCGAAACACGTCTAAGGTTTCTTGAGTCACCCAAACTCCTCGGACTGGCCGCTAAGAACCTCGTATAATGCGACAAACACGGAGTTGGTCAACAAAGGAGTCGCTCAATAGTACGCATTGCTTCATTAAAGTGCCCCTAAACCACTCCGAGTTCCAAAACGAGCGAGTGGTTTCTTCCTCGCCTTCGCTACCATTCCTACAGGCGCTATTTCCTCCTTGCCACTTATTTCTTCTTAAAACACGCCGACAGTGTCAGCACTAAGCGTTGAACCTATCAGGATTCTGCGTTTTTCGGCTACACGTGGTTATCTCCGCTTGCGCAGTCAGAAACGCACAAAACGAAGTGAAATCAGTCGATCCCGCGCGATAGTCATGCGAGTCAAGGCAGATTGGACTTGAGACTGCATGGCAAAGCAGGTTAGGAGACAATTCACAACTGATATCCCAGGTATATGGATCGATCGGGAGCTTATATCCTGATGACGTCACGTCAACAGACTGCCGGCGTCACGAATTGTGCCGAAAAGACGGGAAGTACCAGGAGAGAAAAGCGCGCTCGTTCTTCCGTGTTTTCAGAGCTTGTTTAAGGGCCCTTAAGATGCCCGCACTCTTTGAAAAGAAGGTCGGCATATCCACTAATCATTTGCTTGCCACAAAAAGCAGTAACCTCTTCGTAAGTGGAGGCACTAAAATGCAGGTTAGTGAAATTCGCTACCTGCTTACTACGTGAATAGTGCTAACTCGAATGATTAGTCCGTTGCTAACTTGTAAGTAATCGCAACATTCACTTAGTAACCGCGCTAACTCTAGTGGACCACAATTAACCAACTAGAGGTTTGAGCCTATGTTGTTCATATGTGCGGGTGCATTGCCATATCAAGTTGATTGCATCACAAAAGCTCATATAACATGAAAAAAAAGAAATGGGATTGTACTCGTACACTAATTATTGACCGCTAATTAGTTCAGATAATTATCATTGTAAGTAAACATCACAACAACGTACATAATGTTAATGAGAACTAACAGACAATAATGCCAAGGAAGCTGGCTTGGCATTATTGTCTGTTATTTCTCACTTATATTGTGTCAAACAAAGAAAAACGAGCCCTTAGAAGTCACATTCTTTCCTTCATTAACAACGTACATAGAGGCATGAACGAAGCACAAACAAAAACACACACATAGACGCACACACAGAATATCAAGGCTTCTACGTATCCGATATCTAACAGCAAATGGAAGGTTATTTCTGTTCTTACTTTGGAATAGCAGACATTGTACCGGTTAGCAGCCGTAGAATTTAGATAAATAGTCGAATATTTCTACCCAATTTCTAGCATCCCACTGTTTGCATATACGCGTGCCACGCGTAGCACGAAACTGCTCTTCCAACATAATCTAGATAATTAAAGTTTGTCTAAATTTTGCATTACACTGTGACGATTACGGCATAATATACTGCGGCATCTACCAAGCATCTGGCAACATCGGTGACCTAGTAGTTACCTAGTGGAAAACGCTAAGAAAGGCTACGTGGTTAATAATAGCAAAATTCACACGCTTTACTAGCTGCGGCTATGTAAAGGGATGCCCCGAAGGTAGTAAAATACGCTCGAAACATGTAAATGCATGCGTTTACTAACTGTTTACTAAATTTAAAATTTTTGAGAGTGTACGTGTTCTCAACTGCGATTGAGCGGCAGTATTATGACGTCATAGCTGACGTTTCTGCTTAGGTCACGTGACCCCGAGATGTCGAGGTGCAGATAAGCGCTCCCTTTTTTAACGTATCTATGAGCAGGCAGCAGAGGTTCAACTTTTATGCTGCCATATATGGTCACCCTGGGCAGAAGACACGTGTGCCCATCCGGCATTACTTCGCCTTGCCGCCTTCAGGGTAATGCTACACCTGACGCGTTACATAATGAGTTGCATAATATATGAGACGTAATTGGCGATAAACTTCAGTATTTGGGCTAAAAACGCCTGGAGGTATATAATAAAGAAGAATCTGCAATGATAGCTCTAATGTTTCAAAAGGGAAGTTGCTGTCGCACCAACAATGCGAGAATAGTTGGCATGAGGGTTTTTCTCCATACGCTGTTTCTAAGGACATGGAGCAAAAATTACTTCTTAATGCGGCAAGTGGCGTTATCATGAGACCATTAGTCAACGAAACGGCTGTAACATTATAACTGTTAGATGATATTCCGTCGAGACCGAATTTGCTTCCGTGTATGTAGTGAAACCAACGTACAGTGAGGCTAAGGAAGGTAGGGGAGACATCACCTGTAGCTTTTAACTGTATTATACTAGTTATAGAATACATGAACCGAACCCACAACCTTCCGATAACGCGTCCGATGCTCTACAAATTGAGCTACAGCGGCGGTCGCTTTCCCATCGACTTCACTGGGTATTTATATTTTTCGAACCCTCGGAGTGTTATCCAGCACCGCTCGAAACCATGACGTCGAGTGTAGAACGCTCTTTTGTTGCCAGCTGGCGTCCATTTACACGTGATCTTATTACGAAGCTGACCATAAACCCTCTTACACTAAGGCATCAAGTCTGCCGGAAAGAGCCTCTCGCTACGATAATAATAATATCTGGGGTTTAACGTCCAAAACCACGATATGATTATGAGAGACGTCGTAGTGGAGGGCTCCGGAAATTTCGACCACCTGGGGTTCTTTAACGTGCACCTAAATCTAAGTACACGGGCCTCAAACATTTTCGCCTCCATCGAAAATGCAGCCGCCGTGGCCGGGATTCGATCCCGCGACCTTCGGGTCAGCAGTCGAGCGCCATAACCACTAGACCACCGTGGCGGGGCGCCTCTCGCTACGAATAAACGAAATAGCGTGCACTGACAAAGGGCTCGTTTCTTTTGTTAGCAACAACCTAAAGAAACCAACAGACAGCGAAGCTGCGGTAGATATAGGGACAAATACATGTTTAGGTGTAGCATAGCAATTATGAAATAAATGGAAAAGAATTAAAGCGGATGAAAAATGATCTAGCCGCAGGTAGGCACCGAACCTACAACCATCAGATAACGCGTCCGATGCTCTACCATATCATAATTGTTGGGGCTTAACGCCCCGAAACTACTGTATGATTATGAGAGGCGCCGTAGTTGAGAGTTCCGCAAATTGCACGGTTCTTTAACGTGCACCGAAATCTAAGCACCGGGGCCTCATACGGACGGCAGCTGCAAGAGACTCACCGCTTCGCAAAGTCGAACTATTGTTCTTTAGTGACGTGAGCTTCTGATGTGAGGTATCCGTTCAATTAAAGCGCGCGTTGCCGAGGAGGTCTGACTGTCAAACTTCTAAGATGAGCTTGCACTGCAATACATATTAACTGTAGTTACCACTGCCACTGCGGTTATGAACACGGGTCACAAACACGCGTCAGATATCGAAACCACGTTGTTTCTGCGCGACCTGTGCAACGCTGCAGCTGCTTTCATCGGCTCATTTCTTTAGCAATCTTCTCTATAACATTTCCAATGGTGTGTTTCACAGTTGCTTCGAAAGAAGAATAGCATGTACTTGTACGTGAAAGCGCACAGCAATAAAACAAACAAAAAGAGTGATCGCGCATTTCTACTATGTACAAACACGGCGACCCGAGCACGTAATGCTCCTTCACGGTACCCAGGTTGCTGATAATGCGTTGTGGACGCAATCTATAGCATAGCTTTAGTATTTTCGTTCTAGTTTTCTTGAACGCTATATCTGTGCGCTCTTTTACATATCTTTTTTACAATGTAGAGCTCTTTGCTTTCATGTCCCACAGCAGCGTTGCATTACGGTGCGCTAATGCGAACAGCACACGAGAGCCCACGATCAGTGGAAATATGAGGAGGAGGAATCAACTTTATTTACACATATGGTGCGGTCCTCAGGGTGGCTCCACGTGGGCAGCGACCCTTTCGGCCCAGGCAGCAATAGCTAGCTGCGTTTCCTTAATGGGAGTTTTCATAAACTCCTCCCACGTTGACCGTGAGCGAGCTGGCAGGAGCGTTCTGGGGGGAGGAAAGCCTTCGCAGCCCCACAATATGTGATTTTGTGTGGCCAATTCTTGCGCGCTGCAATTTTGGCAGATTGGGTTAACCGATCCGCATGTGATTAGCGCCAGCCGATGAGGCCTAGGAAATGAGTCAGTTTGAATGCGGCGAAGGATCGTGGCCTGCGCTCTCGTGAGGCTTTCATCGGGCGGAGGGTAGACTCGCCGTTCACTTTTATAGATATTCGTTATATTATTAAAGGACGTCGGTGCCTCACCAGGGTAAACCGTGTCCGAGAGACGCGCCCCCCGGTTTGTTAGACGTCGGGCTACGCGGTGCGCATCCTCGTTTCCAGGGTTCCCCGAGTGGGCAGGGACCCATACTAATTAAATTACTTTGTCACGCTGGCAGTTTTTTTAAATCCTCGCCGCTCTGATGTATATGCTCGATTTCGAAATATTGATGATGGCTCTCTTCGAGTCACTTAAAATCGTTCGAGCGGTGGCGCTCGTCATGGCCAAAGCAATAGCGGTCTCTTCAGCTTCCACGGCGGCGGGCAGCTGTACCGAGGCGGTATTGATAATCTGTCCCTCTCCGGTCACCACACTTACGGTACACCATTGGTCATTTTGTTTGGCCGCGTCCACGTACGCAACGAATTGGTTGTTTTTGTATTTTTGATAAAGGTCTTTCGCTCTGGCACACCGCCTTCCGTCATGTCTGCCCGATAGCATGTTCTTGGGAAGAGGCTTCACCACGAGCTGACGTCTGATCGCCTGCGGTAGCGATGTACGCCCCGCCGAATCCATAACAGGGTTTATGCCTAGTCTGTCCAGGACACCTCTACCCGCATCGGTACTTGACAGACGGGCTTGCTGCGCATTTTTGTGTGCCTCAATGAGTTCATCGAGGGTGTTATAAATGCCTAATTGTAGTAATCGCTCGGAGTTTGCATATCTAGGGAGCCCTAGGGCCGATTTGTATGCCATGCGAATTATACTATTTATTTTTTCATTATCAGAGAGGCGGAGGTGATAGTATGGGAAGGAGTACACAATGCGGATGATCAGGAAGGCTTCGGTCAGCCGGCATAGATCTGCCTCCTTCATTCCATGATGTCGCGTGGCCTGCTAGTGGAAATATGAGCCTGATAATCTACCGAACGAACAGCTACAATGTGTGGGCTCCGTAACTCTAACTCCAACGTACGTATTCGGAGAGCACGCTGACTAAAGAAAGCAAAAGGAAATAAAATAAAGTTGCGGGCAGCTTGCGCTAATTCGCGCAAAGCTTGGCACAGTAAAGCACGGACCCGTCGCTGCTTGTACTCCCCGTCGACCGACAGGTCTAGCTTGAAGATGAGCGGCTTCCTCGTCGGGAGTACGCAGCCCGGCTAAGCACGATGTCTCTCTCCGTGGGCGTTGCTTAGCTACTGCGCAGGCGCGGCTTCGCCAGGTGGTGCGGTATGGCCAGGTGGTGCGGTATTTGGTCGCTAGACGACGCGATGCTTGCTTCCTCTTTCTATCTTTTTTCTCTCTCTCCTTCTTGCTTTCTCTTTCGTTGATGTCCCCTCTGTCTCTTTTTCTCTCTGCATTTCTTTCTATTTCTCTCTCTATATTATTCTTTCTGTGCTACGCTTTACTCTCTTTCCTCCTCATTTCCCTCCTCCTCACCATCACATCTCTCCTGCTCACACTGACTTCCCATTCCCACCACCTTGTTACACTATACAATACAAGGCTATGCTATGCTGTGCAAGCGTGCTTGGATAGCCGAGTGGTTAGGACGCTCGCCTTCGCATTGAGAGCGTACGCGGCTTTGAATCCCGCCTCGTGAAGAACGTCTTTATATCTTTCTTTCCGTCTGTCTGCGTGTTTCTCTTTTTCTTTCTTTCTTTCTTTCTCTTTCTTTCTTTCTTTCTTTCTTTCTTTCTTTCTTTCTTTCTTTCTTTCTTTCTTTCTTCCTTTCTTTAATTCTTTCTTCCTTTCTTTCGCTGTCTCTCTCTCTCTCTGTACTTCTTCGTACGTAGCCGCACAGTGGCACATACCCGTTAAACGGGTGATGCCATCAAATTTCGAGGCTATAAAAAGCCTGTTGTGGGTTTCCTCTGTATGCAAGGACACTCAAAACGAAGGGTCGGACACAGCAATCTTGTAATATATATTGTAATTCGTTTCCAAAGAGTGCCTAAATGCTCGTTTGCGCGCTCAACACACATCTCTAGCGCGCCTAACACTGACGTCGCTCTATGGGAAGCGCAACGAAAGCTTTAGTGACATCACACCAAATCAGAGTGACTAGAGCGCACAGGAGTAACACAGGCGCCAGACGACTACAGCGTTTGCTTCCATGGAAACCCTTCCAACGGGCCCACGACGCAGCAGAGAGACTTGGTCTTTCTGTTCCGACGCTGGAGCAGCCCGCAACATGCTAAAGCGCGTTCCGAGGGACCAAAATCAAGTTTATCCATCCATCCATCCATCCATGCAAACCTTAGCTGTCATGTAAACTACGATGTGAGTGAACAATTACAACACAATTAGAAGCTAATCTTCTAAAACGTCAATCATCGCAACTTATCAGTCGATATTAGCCCTCCGTTCAACATGCTGCTGAACCTCATCGACGGCGTCCGGCATGGCGTGAGCCTCCTCGTCATCGCTGGCCAGGGAATCGAAAATAAAAATGATTATCTGCGTTTTCAGCTGAGCCGCGTATACGTCGTCCTCCTTGCGGCTTCGAGAAAAGAACAAGTCGATGTCCTCATTATGGTCGGACGCGGATGCAGACGCAGAGCCACAATCGCGGCTACTGCAGCTAACCATGGCAACTGTCGGAGCGTTTCACTAGCTGCTGCTTGTGAAACGCGCGTCTCTGCCACCCCGTGTCTCTGCCACCCCGTGTCTCTCACGCGTCTCTGCCACCCCGTGTGTGCGAAAGCAGACGACTCAGCACTACGTGCGTCACAGCCTTTTGTGCTCATGTCACCAGGCTTCTTATACTACGACGTCGCTGCCCAACTCGGTGCCCAGAAAGCGAAACCAAAAGGTGTTCATATAAATAAGGCGATGTTTAAATTATTTGGCGAGAATACATATTTAGCGAGAATACAGCAAAGAACGCGCAAGCCACAAACTTGGTGGCACCACCCCATTACGTTTATGATAGTTTGCTGCAATCGACTCACGAGGAACGATTCGCTAAACAGTTTTGCTGTTATAAGGCGATGGATAAAGTGGGCGTAAAGTGAAGGCCAGACGGGGATATGTACGTCGGCACACCCTGCCTTGGATAGGGATGCCTGTTCGGGCCTTTGTTCCGATCGAGTCTCGTGTGGCGGACGGAGACTCTCCGCGGACGCGCGCAGCAGCCTCTGTGGAACCGATATTTAATAGATATCGTCATTTTAAGCCATCGACGGAGCCTTACACACGTTAATATACGTAAAGCACCTGTGTCGTCGTTATGCAACACCGACAACCAAATGCAAATCGTGATAGATCATAGTCTCTCGCGCGTGGGCGACGTCTGTCTGCTTAAAAAATGCGCGTATCGAAACCTTGTTCCGCATGTCTGCTTATACTGCAGACATGGGGCAACTAAACAGCACAAGTAAGTACTGAGGATAACAGGCACTTCTGCGCGCGCCGATCATCTCCGAAACAAAGCCCAGGAGTGCTATGCAGGATGGCCCGAGTTTGGCGAAACTTGGGATCTTTCCGAGCTCTGGCGACACCCCCTTTTTTTGTAGCGTTAGCTACACTTGCCTAGCCGAAGTCGATTTCGCGTGGATCGTCATGAGCCGTGCTGCGCATGCGCGAGGATCAGTGCGGAGCCGGCATCTCACGCGTCTCTGCCACCGCCGCGCGCGGCTCGCCGCTGCTGGTGGCGGAGAGCGGGAGGAGTGGCGTCGTAGCCGGGCAGACAGACTGGCGCCGGAGCACGCGACCCGCCGCTGCTGCTCTGGGCATTCGAGAGGGGTGACGTCGTAGCCATGACGCACGCAGCTATTCTCCTTCGCTGTGCAGTCGCCGTCTGACAAGGCGCTGGTGCTGCTTGATAGCGCCTCTGACTGACGTTTGCAGGTGGGTAACGCCATCGAGAAGGAGAGCGCAAATGCTGCTCAACGGCGAAGAAGAGCCGAAAAGCTTATGTCATCGGATCCCAAAGTAGTTGCCTGGATATTAGCGGTTCGGCGTACGAGAATGAAGAAGCAACCTGACGTTGAGCAAAAATAAATATGCATGTGCCACATAATACGCATACCGTGTGTGTGTGTGTCATTGGAGCAGCAGTAAGCATGACAATCAAGCTAATCCTAGACAATCTAAAAAGCTCAGAATAATCAGCTGAACCTTTGCTAACGCTACGTATATCATGGTATAGCCGAGCTAAGCCACTGCAAATTTTTGAACGAGCTAATAGTACGGGACGGTGAAATCCAGCCCTCAGCGCGCGCTCCGTTCCAATGCTTACCATGGAACGCGGCGTCACGTCAAGGGCGGTCGAGAAGGTTGGGTGGTGTCGTCAAAGTAGAGGCACCTTCTTTCATTTGTTTGTCGTTCCACTGAGTGCAGAAGTGCACCCATGCAAGAGAAGTGGCAGAAAGCTCTACCAACTGTAGTTTTTATTTTTGCGCGGGCCGTTTGAATTCATTTTCAAGCGTTTAATGTCTGCACTAAGTATCCTTTACAATAATCAGCACTGTGGCCTCTGAGATTACTTCCGACTGAGCGCCTTACAACACCGCGGCTAGAGCTAATCGCTAAGGCCACGTGTATAATCACCATGGTCGGTCAGTACATTCCAGCGCGTTGCTCGGCCGGCGCGCGCCCTCTTCGTTCTCTTCTTCATCGCTCTTAGAGCACGTGCGCCCGGCTGATTACCTAATTGGCTAGGCCGTACACCTAGCTAAGTCAGGACGTGCTATGACGAAGCAGATTAGGCCGAATCATGCTAACGCCGAACTAAGCCACGTCTTACTAAGACCATGCTAATGAAATCTGTAAAGCTAAGAAGAAGGTAATTAAGATAATGATAATTACCACGACGCTAATTAGGAGCGTGTAAATAAAACCAAGATCATTAAGACCTTACTCACCGAGATTGTGGTAATTAGGATCGGGCTAATTAGGATTGTGCTAATTACCTCTAATATTCAGGACCTTGCGAACTAAACCTGAATAATAATGCCGTGGTAACTAAAACATTATCAGTTAATGTTAATTAACGAGAACACTAATTTGGAGCGTGCTGATTAGGATCGTGCTCATTAGGCTTATGCTAATTACATCTGTACTAATCAAGACCTTGCGAATTAAACCTGAGTAATTAATGGCGCTGTAATTAGAACATTAACATATAATGCTAAATGATACGACGCTAATTAGGAGCGTGTAATTAAAACCAAGATAATCAGTACTTTACTCACCGAGGTCGTGTTAAATAGGATCGTGCTAATTAGCATTATGCCACTTACCTCTGTGTTATTCAGGACCTTGCGAATTAAACCTGGGTAAATAATGTCGTGGTAATTAAATCATTAACAATTAAGAAAGCGCTATTCAATATCTTCTTAGTTAAGACCCTAATCAATAGCACCAATATTGACACCGAACTGACACGGTCATTACACCGAAGAAAGCCAAGCATACCGAGTAGACGAGCCACGTAAAAAGCTGGAAGAAGCTAGTTGATCACAAGCTCCTCCGATGTCCCCAGCCTTACACAAGTAGTGCAAGCTGACCAAATTATTTTATATGCAAAGAAGCTACTGAGTAGAGTCCACCGCATGAAACACTTGACAGGCACAACGGCACTACGACAGCCACGAGTTGAACTGGGGCCATTTCAGAATGAAAGAGTATGCGCACGAGTTCGCGCGTCAATCAATTTGATTGACAGACGCCCGCGGCGAAGAGCGGGTCAGCCCACCACGTTTCCTCTTGCTTAGGAGCAGTGCTCCCGCCGCAACGCCAGCGAGCGGCACGATTCATCTATGAGCCTAATCGCACAGACTACGCACACACGCACGAAGAACTAAAGGTTATATCATCACGTGGCTATGATTGTCTCGCATTCAATTTCACCGCTCTCACGACGCACCACTCACAGCTAATGAAGCAAGCGCCCCTGGTGCGATTTGCGGCGAGAAATCTTACTATTTATTTGTCTGTGGAGACATTGTTTCTACCGATTCACTACTAGAAAAATCTTCAGACGTGTAATGTAAGTATAGCAGTAACCTGTCCATTTATTTATCTGTAATATTCTAAAGAAGCGAAACGAGCTGCACCAGAGTGCTGCGTGTGCGCCCTCGTTGCCTTCGAGAGTGGAAATTTCCATGCTGCAGGTGGAATGAAAGAATTTTCTGAAAGAGGACAAACGCCCACGAACGGGCCCGTGGGAGGCGCGATGATCAGTTGGCAAAAAGATAGCGCGACAATCACGCTGACGTAGCTGCACTGTCAAATTGTTGACTAAGTGGCGGCACTGACGCGTTCGCACGCGGTGTTCCTTTAGAACCGCCGCAAATTTTATCAGCGCTGCTATTGCTTGCTCCGCACTGTCTTCCTCTCATGACCGCCGTAATGGAAGCTCGGAGCAAACTCGTGTGCCCGAGAAGCTCGGGCCATCCTGCATAGCACCCCTGTGCTGTTCTTGTTGATGAATCCAGTTCGCCTCGGTCCTTTTTTACGTTCAGGTAACCAATACATTCAATTAAAATCGGTGTTACCTTCTTCCCGGCATTGTCACAGCTCCCTCAAAGCTTGAACGCCGCATGAAGCATTGAAAATCGTCGAGAACGAAGACGAAAAACCAGCAGGAAGATGGCGGACGGCGCATGCGGCACTCTCAACAGATGCCGCTCTACATTTTCAATATCCCCTATCGAGCTACAGCGACGGTCGTTTTCCCATCGACAGTATTGGGTGTTTATGTTTACGTAATCGTGGGATAGTTAGCCAGCGCCGCTCGCAGCCAAGACGGCGAGTGGGGAACACTTTTTTTTATTAGCTGGTGTCACGTAGCACGTGATCAAACGAGCTGGACGCGTTATCCGAAGGTTGTAGGATCGGTCCCTATACCTGCAGCAAGTTGCTTTTTATTTACTTCATAATTATCATACAACAGAAAAAACATACAGTAATGTCCCCAATTCTTTGCTTAGCTTCTCTGCCTATTGGTTTCATTAGGCTACGTCTAACAAAAAAAAACAAGTAAAAGAAAAAACGAGCCCTCAGTCTAGCCCCCTGTTTCTTTCTTCTGGGTATCTCGTACATTGGTTATTTGCACTATATCTGGGACGCTGCCAACGCTTCACGTTAAAATCAATAGCAGCTGGGTGTAGTGAATTTGCTCACTCCTGCTTACAACGGTCATTTTTACACTGATGTCTCCAAGGTGAATCGATGGAGACGGTGCCGCTCTATGGAAAGCGCGTAGCTGCAAGCTCTTGCAAAAATTGCCCGTTATCGTTATTTCTGCTCCTTTCGAAAGCTATTTCAGGCACCTCCGAGAGCACAGTGCACGGATTGGTACATGCAGAAGTATGTCCTCGAGGTCATTTCATTTTAAGCAATAAACACAATCAAGCAGGTAGCACAGACGTTGTCGATAGTATTTAGTGGATCAGAAAAATCGAACTGTTTTGTAGTGGGCTTCCTTGAGCGTAGCTTCTTGTGCGCCCGTTCAGAATATTACGGCGTTCCTTCAGCCGCGTGGAAACGCTTGCGAAAAACTTTGGGAGTCAACAAAATGTAAATTAAATTGATCATCCTGCTTGCGAAACAACTGTTGAATAGAATTTACACATGCCCACCCGCCAGGTATATTTCAGCGGACAAGAAAAATAACAAAATATTATTCGAGGGAGCGCCTTATTGCACCCTTTCGCGAAAATGACCCGTCTTCGCCAACTTGGAATGACCTGCATTTATACTCATTTGCTCAAAATTCTTCCCTGGCTGCCAAAGTGGAGTACTTTTCTCACCCCTTCCTTGAACAGCGTTACGTCCGCCACATTCGTAATTGTGCTTACAACTTTTCGAGAATCGGGCCCGAAGAACGCCTGTCTCATAGCAATGGATTTATGTGAGGGAAGAAGCATCGGTCTTCGCCGCCGTTTCAATGATCAATACTTTTTTATTATATTTTTCCGGGTGCGAACTTCAGCGAGCATTTGGCGGGTGCAACTGGCACTTGGTCGTTCCGGCACGCCCGTGGCACTCCTGATGTCCTTGTAGGCGGCACATCTGGCAAGAAGTCCATAGAAGTCCGTAGTTTACCGCAAAGGTGCACAGTGCCTGCTCCCGAGAGGAGAGTCGAGTTACTCCTCCAGGTGGCTCACAAAAAGTGGTGAATTACCAACTCCGACTTCCGAAGGCGCCCACCGAAGGAGTCCCGGAATTTCCTGGAGAGCAAGGCATCCAGAATATATCTCATCTGCAGCCTGACTAGAACACTCTACTGCGCCTACTGCTGTACTCGGAATCTAGCGGACACTCTTGTTTTACGTGAAGTCCCGTACAGGGAGTAGCAACAGAAAAAGGAGACACCGATTGCTGTCTTATGCTGATTACGTAATCGTTACCTAAGAAACCACGTCACTGGACAGGTTTCTCGAGCACTAGGATCTGAAACTCGGTGTTTTACAGTCGAGAAAAGCCTGCAGTTTGAGTATCAACCTATAAGCCTGAGCTGTATTTCCATAGACGGCGAGAGTGCGTCTCTAGACACTGGATAAAAGAACGTTTTACTGGGCGAAGATATTCGTGATTTTCTCGTTTCCCTACTTATAGTGCCTTCTGGCGTCTTAATGTTCACCCCATAGAGAAAGAAAGATACCTCTAAACTACCGTACACATTTTTTTTTAAATAGAAGTGTTTCCCCGGAGGTGTTATACATATTTAAATAGTCTGAACTGAGGTAGTAAAACGACCAGCTACTTTTTATCAGTCTAAGTCACTATACTTGACGTTTTCTTTTATGTTACTTTGTGTAAAACACTTTGTTGCGATGCTATGTTAACCGTGAATTAAAGTGCTTAACACTCCAATCGGTCACGCTATAAAACTTCTTGACAATACTCCATGTTCCTTTAAGTAACTGCGCTCACACTTTGTTCCTTTAACAAGTCTGTACAGCCATCTTTTTTTAATGGCACGCCTTGCTCACCTTTTATTAATTTTCTTGAACTTCCCCGTGAGTATTTTCAACTCCTCAGAGAAAACGCAAAATATCTTGAAAACTATCCAGCCTTACATCGGAAGGTACGATCGCCAGGCGGTAGCCACATGCAAGGACCATTGGGACGCAGGGGATAGAATCTTACTGCATCATGTGCCTTGGCCCGTCACGCTGTGGACACTCCCAAGTAAGAAATTTCTCCGTTATGCTCAGGCAAATGTAGATTCTGGCATAAAGACGAACGTGATTGTATCAAGACCTCGACATGGAGTTTCAAGTTGCCTGATCACGTGCCTCAGCCATTTAAGAGCTTTACATTTAGTTGATTGGTTAGTGATTGAAGGTAGCAATGAGGCGAAAGATATATTCGAGAAATACGTGGCCTCAACGACAGCTAGAAATTTTTCTTGCGACATCATTGGAAACACCACCAACAAACAAAGTGGCAAAATTTCTCTTCAACCTCCGAACGCAGATAATCTGTCTGTGTTTACGAGGGAGTGCGCTCATTGCTACCGCGCAATGAATCGCGGTTCGCTCCGCGTAAGCAACCTCAGAAATTCAGTAATATACGTGGGTTGCATAAACCAAGCAAGCGGTCATGCCCACTGCAAAGCACGCGATACCATACTTGTATTCGATGCACTGCGGTTATACAACGTTTCAGTGAAATGGGTGCTTGAAAAATCAGGAGTTAATATGTTGAGAAATCTCGCCCATGGAGATTTCGACATCATCGGTGACGTTTGGCTAATGGACAACGAGTTTCTAAGACTAGCAGACTTTCCCGCGGTCATTAAAGAGCAGTACGAAACCTTTTACAATCACCGTGGCGAATTCGTCCTGGTCTCTATTGTCAACATTATCTTAGAGTCCAGCTTTGCAGTCTACTCGCTGTTAGCGACAATGGCTTGTGTAACACTGGTCTTAGCCATTGCTGACCTGAAAGAAATGAACGCGTGGAATCCGGGGTCACTCATGGATAGTTTCTTGTTTCTTATCGCCTCCTTTTATGCAACTTCGGCAACTGTACCTCGGAGATGGCGTTGGCCGCTAACTCGCTCTATGGTTCACAGTGCTTGGCTCCTCGCAATCTTACCATTATCTAACTATATCCGCTCTGAACTCGTTTCGCGACTTAGTTTGCGATACCAGGCACACGTTGTGGACACACTTGCCGAACTTGAACTTGCCCTCGGGAGGCACACTGGTTAACCCCTGTTTCCTCCAGGGAACCCTGGCGCACATTAATATAGCGAAAAGGCGGAGCAACGCAAGCTTTTACGTGAAGGTGAACTCAGCGCTGAGTTCGAGAGAAGACAGAGAGTCATTGCTAAAGGAAAACCCGAAAGATTGCTTATCGTGCGCTCGCAAGCCCGACCACGTGTGCCTGATGTACAGGATTCCGGAGTGTGTGTTGCAAAAAGTACATCCTGACCTTCTCGAATCTAAAGATAAGTTGCACAGGGTATTCCTTAGTTTTCCGGTACGCAAGAACTTTCCGCTCAGAAACGCCTTCCGTAATTTCGTAAGAAGGATTGTGGAAGCGTCCCTTTTAAAGAAAGGACGTCACTGCGATAGTTTGCCACCGATACAGGAGAAGATCGACGAACCGATGAAATGGCAGCAAATCGATGAGCTGTGTCGTTTTTTCGCACTCTTTGCGGTGTCTCTGGGCTGCGCTTGCGTCGTCCTGGCGCTCGAGCTAATTATTGGAAACTGGAAGCACTGCTCTACTACAACTTTCGCTTCGCGGTTTGCAGTGCGCCCTAATAACTTGCGCCGTAAGCGTTTATCGAATAAAAAGACCAAATGGACACCCGCGCCTCCCGGGCTATCCGTGAGTGTTTCGTCTGGAATGTCAAAGTGATATTTTATGCATTTCGTTGCGCACGAGCTGATGACCGCTTTGTCCTCTTCACTCATTTTACTTGAGGAAATTACCTTTATTGCAACGTGCACTAATTTGGCCTTTAAGTGATCTATACGCAGTGGTTCGATCGGTCTTATTAACTGCTGGCTTTAATTATGTTACGCGACATGAGGCAAAAGCAACAATAGATAAGATGCACCAGCGACCAGGTATTGCTCATGAAATAAGAAAAATTAGAGGGTGAAAAGGAAAGAAACTTTGTTAAGAGTTGATTTTTAAAACTCGTGCTGTTAATAAACGTAAAACCCAGGGGGGTGGCCCGAAATTTTATGTTCGGTGGTGAAGAGGGGACGTGGTGGGGGGCGTCCGTCTTTCAATGCATCTTCATGCGTGTATTTGTACATGTGCGCGTATATATGCACATATCTTATATAAGAATGCCAGGTAGCCGTGGGGGGGGGGGGGGTTGCATTCCCTGAACCCCACACTGGTAATGCCACTGATTAAGACAACTCTAAAGGAACAAGTGCATGTTCTGATACAATGAAATGTAGATGGAGAGTTCGATCTTCCGTGCATTTCGTCACAGCCGTTCTGTGTTTCTTTTTTTTTTTTTGCGAATTATGAACAAGTTATTAGAAGGTGATTCACGGGAAAGGTTATTCACTGTTCGCACTCTGGTTGTGGTTCTGCTCTCAGTGAAAAGTGTGTGTTGTGTGCTTGCGTGTGTATGTGTGTATGTGCGTGTACTATTATAAGGCTATATAGCACGACTTCCACAAACCGTTTTTGTGTCAACCCGAGCTGCATTCTTAGTAGTTATTGGGGCTTAACGTCTCAAAACCACGACATGATTATGAGAGACGCCGTAGTGGAGGACTCCGGGAATTTAGACCACCTAGGGTTGTTTAGCGTGCACCTAAATCTAAGTACACGGGCGTCGAGCATGTTCGCCTCCATCGAAAATGCGGCCGCCGCAGCCGGGATTCGATTCCGCGACCTCCGGGTCAGCAGTCGAGCACCATCACCACTAGATCATCGTGGCGGGTTCCGTTGCATTCTTGTAGGATACGTTTGATGTCGTTGTAGTTTGTTTTGTACGCTGGATTATCATCGTTCTATCTCACGTTGTATTTTATTTTAATATTGTGCCGCATTCCTTAGCGCGTTCTTTTGAGCCAGGAAATTATCTTACATGCTCCGCATGTCTCGCTTAAACTAGATTTTGTTGTTTGTTTTTGTTTAGGGAGCCTGTCTCTTGCGCGTACTATTGCCGAATAAAGGGGATTATTCGGCACCATTCATAACGCCAGGCTTTCTTGCGAGTGCGTTTGTATAAAAATGAACGGCCCACTCTGTAGCTGCGTTGGGCTCTCATTATCGACTTTTATCCATGCCCTAAATGTGAGCGTACGCAAGATCTTGATAACATCGACTGTATCCTATGCATCGACGCGGATTTAAATATCCGCCTCAAGTTGTTGGTGCCTATCCTGCTATAGCTGCCTAAAGAGGCAGACTTGTGAAAAAAAAAAAAACAATGATTGTGCGAAAAGGATGTATCCTACGCCTAACTCAGTGAGTTCATTTGAAAGTTTCGTTCATTCTAAATAAGGTAGTGCTTTCACCGCTCACGGCTTGGTTTGTGGCTACCTTACGCGGCTTCTGTCTCATCACTCATGGTATAAAGGCATGCTTTTGCAGCAGCATAAAAGAAGATCCCTTATGGTGATGACACCTAACTCATGATACATAATTCAATTTGTACGTTGCTGTGCCGATGCGTCTTAGCTGAAATAAAGATTGCGTCTCTATCACATTCGTCTGTCTGATTCCTTGTCGTAGTACTACTGCGTTCTCTAGTGTAGGACACACGACAAATTAACCACTGTTGTTTAAAATCCCACCCTTACCCTTTCTTCTTGTGAATCGCTTGCTCTCTAGTATTCCATCTGACATGGTCACTCCTTTTTTTAAATGTTAAAACTGTTCCACTCTTTTGTTACACTCTTTTCTAGCGTAACAAGTTCAGGGGTGCGTCTACAGTCGGTAACAATTCAAGAAGTCCGGAGAGCCGCCCAGACGACCGCAGCAGCCGATTGACTCCACGACTAAAGAAATAATCACGCTAATGCACTCGGTCGTCGTTGCGCTAAGTTAAACATGATCAAGCACTCGGCAATGTTCTGCGAAGGCGGGGTCACCAGCCGTTCGGCCCATGACGTCAATCCAGAGTGCGCGTTCATTGGTGCAGGCTTGTGTGCATCCGCCTTTGAGGAGGAAATGCCGCGGACTTCTAAAGTTCTATCCTACTATAGTTGGCATTGCCCGACGTACCCTGCTGGCTCAAAAACAAGGAACTACGCAGGACACTTAGTTGGGTTAGGTGGTTCTGCATGTCCACGATGTGGATGAGCTTTGAAGACCCGTCTCTTCTCTGCCCGCGTCTTCAAAGCGAATCGACATCGTCGTCTATACAGGAAGCGGTTACGTTCCTGCCTTGTCTACAGTCGAAACCCACGATAACGAAATCCCGAGGGAACGAAATTCTCACCAGAACGAAATATTTTCGGAGCACCGGCGAACGCCCATAGGAGTCAAGGCATTTCGTAACTCGCGACTGCGAAATATATTCATACCGCAGTCCCTCATTAACGAAATTTTTGACACACGAGTGCGCAAATAATCTACTCTCGCAACATTACCTACATTCGAAAACTGCTGAAATGCATTCATGCTACACTTAAATTGTGCAAAACTATCGCTACAGCGCACTTGAAGAGCAGCCGCCATCATTGTTTACAAAAAAACATAAAGCTGGCGACAATGATGATGATGATGGCTAGCCGAAACACCTGTTCGTTATCGCGGACTACGTGGCCAAATCCACATTCCTCATGGAGTTTCGTTCGTTGGCTTGGCTCTGTGCTTGGCTTTGTCGGCTTTGCGCGCACATGGTCGCGCGTGTGTGGAGCCATCTGTTGAGCGTTTGCTTGGTCGCTTGGTGCAACGTGAACTGTGTGTCGCGATTGCCTCGTCCGATTTCGCTGCCTGCGAAGATGCCGCCTCCAACATAAAAGCGGAAGTTCATCACGCTGGAAGATAAGGCTGCAATCATCAGTGAGGTGGGAAAAGGGCAGGGAAAAAATTTACGTCGCCGAAGAATTCGGTGTTGCGTGCAGCTCGCTGTCCACGATTCGGCGCTGATCCAGCGGAGCCGGAAGAGGGTTCGCCTGTAGGCGCACTTGATGACGGTACTGGTGACAGCGCAGGGCTGCCGTCACTGACCAGTGCATGGGGTTAAATTTGTGCCGTGGCAAACGAGATTCCCGATCGAGACCTAGGCATGAAATTGCTGCATGGTAAGGCCCTCCAAAGTAAACTTACTGACTTTTGGAAATAAAATGTGTTTTTCGTAAATTCCATGTATTTTCTGCCGCATTCTCGCGCCAACGAAATTCCCGCAAGAGCGAAATTTTGTGCTTTCCCCGCCAATTTCGTTATTGCGGGTTTCAACTGTAGTCCCTTTGCGCAACAAAGTCACTTCTTGAGAGACCATTTCTAAGTACGGTGCAGAATACATCAGAGTCGAAGACATTTCAACTGAAAAATGCATCGCTCAATGCAGACTTGTGGTTTCTGTGGTTTGGGAGCACTACATGCGGGGTTTTCTCAAATTATTTTCGTTTTTCCTGCTGTGGTGAATCTGGACGCTCATGGCTCACACCCACACTACATTTCAGCCGTGAATGAGGTATAGATCAAAGACGGCAGGAAAATGCAAGTTCTGACATTGAAAGCGGTAGCCCGGTTTACGCGTATTTTAGGGCTACGCTGACGTTCTTATAACCTTTCGGAAACGTGACAAGATTTAAAACTTATTGAACTGTGTGATGTGCGTACCGATGTGGTTATGAAATGCGCAGCTAGATTGGGACAATGAGAAATCTGCACAGAAATCTAAGTGCAGAGGCGTTGCAATATTGCGACTCCCCCCCCCATTGAATGGCAGCCACCGGTACGGAAATTTATAGTGACAAGCTGCCGGTCAGCTACCTGAGTTGCATACCTTCATCGTTCAAGTTGCTTGAGCCTTGGAAGACGCAATAGCTGCGCTCGCACCAAGAAAGGGTTTTTACAGCGCAGCAATATACATCTACCCCCCCCCCCCCCACCACCCAAACGGTTTCATCTCCTTGGGCGAAAAAAAAAAGAACGCCTGGGCAAAGAAAGCAGTGTCGTGCGGGGACGCTTAGTTGGGCAAAGAAAGCAGTGTCGTGCGGGGACGCTTAGTTTCAAGGGCGCATATTCTTATTTTACAAGACGTTCTTGTCCAGAGTCAGCACTACAAGTTCAACAACATTCGCTTCAACCGACACACTTTCGATGTGATGTCTCCCGCACGAAGGGGAGATTAACAAAGACGAGGTCGAGAGGCTCATGGACGTCGACGACTTGGATAACTCAAAGGAATGCATCATGGCTAACAACACGTCGATCTTGCCCATTGCTCCTGGTGAAGGTCAGACGCCAACGTCAGTTGTGTACGATTTATATATATTATATATATATATATATATAATAATATATATATATAATATATATATATTATATAATATATATATATATATAGGAATGAGGAAAGAAACTACGACTTTCGTTGGCTCGGCACTGTATATTTTCACTAACGTTTCGTCTGGTGGACCAGACTTTGTCAAAGTAAGTTACTGTGACAAAGTCTGGTCCACCAGACGAAACGTTAGTGAAAATATACAGTGCCGAACCAACGAAAGTCGTAGCTTCTTTCTTCAGTCCTTATTCTATCGGTGTCCGCGTGATTCTTTTCCCCCACTACTATATATATATATATATATATATATATATATATATATATATATATATATATATATATATATATATATATATATATTGTCAAGACGTTTATTAGCGGGCACTCGGCGAGGGCGAGTCAAAGCTGGGCCGACTCTCTGCACGAGGGGCGTGCTCTCAGAGAAGCGGACGACCCACTAGAAGGCGCTCAGAGGACGCCCCATTACTGAGTAGGAACGCTTCGCTACAATTACCCGGGTACGAAAAGGGAGCCGCCTGGCGACCTAGCAGCTTGTCCCTATGAGCGGGTCATGGTAGGGCTTCAGGCGCTCCACGTTGACAATGTCGCGCCCTCGACGGCGCATGTCCGAAGATGGGTCGACGGGTTCGATCAGGTAGTTGACCGGGGATGTGCGTTTGACGACATGCTAGGGGCCTTCGTATTTGGGCAGTAGTTTGGAAGAGAGGCCAATTGCAGTGGTAGGGACCGAGAGCCATATGAGCGCACCAGGGTAGAACGTGGGCGCAGAAGTGGTGTTATCACCGCGCATGCTTTTCTGCCGCTCTTGGTCATGCGTAGTAAAGGCCTTGGAGAGCTCGCGACACTCCTCAGCAATTCTAGCTGTGGCAGAAATTGGCGCACATTCAGATCGATCCGGCTTGTACGGAATGATTGTGTCGATTGTGTACGACGGGTGTCTGCCATACAATAAGAAAAAGGGTGAGAAGCCAGTAGTGCTCTGAGGAGCGGTATTGTAGGCGTACGTGACGAAGGGCAGAATGGCATCCCAATTTGTGTGGTCGGCGGCGACGTACATCGACAGCATGTCGCCGAGCGTGTGGTTGAAGCGTTCGGTGAGGCCATTCGTCTGCGGGTGGTAAGCAGTAGTTTTGCGGTGAAGAACGCTGCACTCTTTGAGAATGGCTTCGGCGACTTCCAACAAGAAGATACGGCCTCGATCACTGAGCAGCTCCTGGGGTGGACCGTGACGCAGCATGAATCGGTGGAGCAGGAAGGAGGCCACATCGCGAGCTGTAGCCGCAGGGAGGGCGGCAGTTTCAGCGTATCGCGTGAGGTGGTCTACAGCGACGATGGCCCAGTGGTTACCAGCGGACGACAGAGGAAGTGGCCCATACAAATCGATGCCAACGCGCCCAAACGGTCTCTCAGGGCAAGGTAGAGGCTGCAGAACTGCCGGCGACAGGTGCGTTGAAGTTTTGCGGCGCTGACAATCGATGCAGGAGCGAACGAACTTCTGCACGTAGCGGTACATCCCTCGCTAAAAGTACAGTTGGCGAATGCGGTGGTAGGTTTTCTATACCCCAGAGTGTGCACACTGCGGATCAGAGTGGAACGACTCGCATATGTTCGAACGCAGACTGCGGGGTATTACTAGTAGCCACTAGCGGCCGTCGCCGTTGTAAATGCGTCGGTGGAGCAGGTCGTCGCGAACGGCAAAATGGGGGGCTTGACGACGCAACGCGCGAGTGGATGGTGTGGCCGGTGGATCAGTCAGCAAGTCTATTATTGAGGCAATCCATTGATCCTTGCGCTGTTCGGTAGCGATGGTGCTAATGTCGATGGAAGAAACGACAAGGTGAGACGCTGAGCTGTGGGCATTGTCGTGAGGCAAGGGAGAGCGCGACAGTGCGTCGGCGTCAGTATGCTGGCGTCCGTTGCTGTACAGCACGCGGATGTCGTAGTCTTGCAGTAGAGAGGAGGAGTGGTGAGGGGGTGGAGAGGGTACACCACCACCACCACCACCACCGGTTTGAACTCCGCTATACGATGCTTGGCATCTAAAGGTCACAGTTTATCTGCAAGGGCGGAACAATGAATGCGATAGCAAGAAATACGGCGCGTGATGGACACGCTGCTACGCTGCAGAAAGATCTCCCCACCGGCAGCGACTACCGCCCGAGCAGACAGCGGAAGGGCAAGGTTCCCTGCCCAAATATTAGAAGAAGCGACCGAGCTGGCCGACGTTAAATGCGCCCGTTGCGCTCCTCGCACCATCTCGCTGGTAATGAAGAAACGCTTATAAGCGCCTGTCGTCTATGAGAACTGCCACGCTGACAGCGGAAGGGCAAGGTTGTCCCTGCGCAAACATTAGAAGAAGCGAGCGAGCTGGCCGACGCCTTTAAGTGCGCCCGTTGCGCTCCTCGCGCCATCTCGCCGGTAATGAGGAAACGCTTATAAGCGCCTGCCGTCTCTGAGTAGTGCGGTAAAGGTTGTGTATTCGCGATGAGCAGCGCCTATAGGGGCCCCACTGAAAGCCGCGTAGCGGCGGCCATTGGAACCGCACACGGGTCGCGTAGCGGACGCCTCCTATCACTGCAAGCATGACGGAAGTGCGCGCGTGCGATTTGCCGCTTGTGCGCGTCCCTGATAATTACTTTTGCGGCGATAGTGTGCGCAAAGGAGCCGCGCTTTATAATAGTGGACATGTGTCTGATGTAACAGCTGTGTGGGACGACAATGTCACTATACGCGCCAAGTGTTTGCCACAGACAAGCGTCAACAAGCTTCCTTACGAAGTGGAGCTCATCGTAAGTACACCGCTTTCTTTACAACGTCCCGATCACTAATGCTTGCTTGCGTTGACGCATGAACCAACGTTTTTTCTCGACACATGCAGTAGCTTCGTTTACGTGCCATGTGTTTATATTGCTACATGCATAGTGCCAGCCCCTTGCACCATGCATGTAGCAATATAGTAGATTTTGAGGGAGCGCTGTCGCGCCGGCGCATGGATTTCACGGGTGCGGCCACGCGAATGGTCAGCGTTGGTAAAACTTTCAAACCAGCACGATAAACTTGCGAAAAAATATCTCGGCAGCTTGCGCTAGTGGCGCGGAACTGAGTCACTGCGGAGCTGGTGGTTACCTAACTTGTCATAGCAGCTTGGCTACGTATTTGCTGGGTGTCTTCAGAGAAGAACGTCGGTGCATGTCCGTCGACCCCCTGTAATTTCGCTAAAAAAAAACATATTTTGTTGTCTTCACGAATACGTGTAGCTCTTCGACAGCAATTTGTTCAGGAACAAAATTTTCTTCAGAATGAGATGCATCCAGAGACTCTACGGCGATCTGTTTGAAGCGGTTGAAACAGTTCTGGCACAAAATGTCGGTTTCTGCGATGGATGAGGCTTCTTCTGGCGTGCGCCTTCAGGAGGAGTGGCGTCTTAGCCGCGCCAGACAGACAGATGGGGCAGAAGGGGCAGATTTTGCGCCCCCCCCCCCCCCACCGCTTAGGCAAATAGGAAATCCCCCACGCCCCGTGAGCACGCCTATGGCCCAATCATAACACAGCTTGTGTAAAGCGAATGAGTATTAGTGGGATACATCAAGGGTGTTTTTTATTAGCATGAATTCATGTTACGAGGCATTCAAAGGGAGGTTGAATCGGTTTAATGTTCTGTCAAAAGCCTTCAGTGCGAACAGGTGCCATGTTTTACAGCCAATATGCATACAGTTGAGGCGAGCGCACAGTGAACATTCTGCACCGGTGATCGCATTCCAGTGCCATCATTAGGTAGAATGCAGCCCATTTCGTGCAGCACACGAGTGATTCCACGGCGCTTTTGTAAAGTAGCCGTCACCTGCCCCACATTCTCTGGCATAGCGCTTCGCGCCATTCGTTTTTCAAGAGAGCCTAGGCTTCGCGTCTTATCAGTGATAACAACCTCATGTGCATTGTAGCGTCTACAATGCAGGCGAGGCGACCAAATGTAAACGTAGTAGCGTTCGCTGAAGACGTAGCGACATAAATGGAGAAATAAAAACACGGTAATCGTTCTAACACTGCCTAAACAAAGCGCGATTGCTTACCTTTTGCGTCGGACAGCCGCAATCCACCGTCGCCGTCGCTCTCGCTCATGAAATAGCACCGGAAACATGTAGAAGTGCGTTCCTGGCGAGTTTTTGTATGTGTTTGAGCAGCCGACAACGCAGCAGTCATTTTTCGACATCGCTGAAGCCCGAGAGAGTCGTTAAATCACGTTGAAAAACACATCCATCCGTGCACTCGCGTAGACGCTCGCTGAAACACTGTTCGCCGGGCCCCGCGAGCGCTTCCGAACCATGGCGGCAGATGGCGTGGTCAGCGCTTTGCGCATCGCCTATATAACGGTCGCCGTTAGCTACGTGAAGTATCTGCGTTTTGTGGCGTAGTGGTTAGCACCACGCGCTGCGGAGCGTGAGGTCGCTGGTTCGATTCCACGCTTCGGAAGCATTTTTCTGAATTACTTTTCTTTGGGACTTTAATATATATACATACTTATACATATACGGTGCATTACGGTGGCGGCAAAAACCAGCCGAGACTCTCCATATAAGTGCTATCGCAATATTAGAATTTTATGAAACAAAGCAGTAGGTGGATTACCGCGGGCGGGCACCTCTCCCAGGGCACCGCCGGCCACAGCAGCTCAACGGCCCTGACCCTTGGTCGCCAGTAGAGCTATCGCTCTAATATTGTTGTCTCCGGGATAGTGATGCAGAACTATCGGCCAACTGACTATCGATAGCATCGATAGCTTTTTCGAAACTATCGATAGTGTAGACAAACTATTGATAGTACTACCCGCTACTACTACCGAAAAACTATCGATAGTGCAATCGATAGCACCATAGTTAAATATTACTAGCGATATTACTGCCACGCGTGTTTATTGCATTGTTTTGATGTATTCGGGTTTCACCCACGAAGACTGCTAGCAGCGTTTGGCGCAGACCGCGCCGTTATGTTTCAGAAGCTTCACGATTGTTTGAGATCATTCTGTTAAGATTACGTGCACGACGCGAACAGTCAGATTTATTCGAGAGCATACGCGAGCACCAGCAATAACGCTGGAAGGTTCCATGAGTGATGCATTAAAGATGACGCTTCGTACCGATGATCAGATTATTCGACGGCCGACGACTGTTCTCGCCGCTATCAGTGCGCAGCGTGTATCGCTTGTGTATTGAGTTTTGATTTTCTGGGCACAAGTTCGCCCAAATAAAGAGCTCCGTTTTCCCAGTCTCGTTGCAGCATTCTTCCCCGTCACAACCACGTGATCATACTATCGGTAGTGGTGTAAATAATGAAGCTGTTGCTGGCCAGCCATATTGCCAAAATATTTGCAACAGCCTACTATCAGCTTCGCTTAATTTATGAATAATTTTTAGCGAGAGAAATAAAGTATTTCCGCCGTGAAAATGGCGGATATGTTGATCAATAAATTCACGTCCAGAAGCAACCAGTTGCCCCTTACAATTAACAAACTTAGTTCATTATATGTTTTATTTTGAAATCATAAAATGCAATATAAATTTGAAGCCGCGCAGTTCGACCACATGTAACGCCTTCCTTTCCGCTACAGCCGAACAGTTTGACTTTACGATCGTGTGTCAGCAAAGCACTCTGGTGAAGAACACAAGCATGTTAACTTTTTGCCCTTCGGCCTGCTCCTCCGACTCCACTATGTACCACGCACGCGGGGAACCAATTTTATTCTGCATTGAGTTCGTGCTGCTGATTTTATACTAACGATAGTACCATCCAATGTTTTACTATCGATAGCGCTATCGATAGTATTTTTCACCATATATAGTTCGATAGTGACTGAGCTATCGATAGTATCGATAGTACCATCGATAGTTCTGCATCACTACTTCGGGGTCTTGGCAAACGTTGTACCTTCTAGCGGCGTCACAGGTAAAACGCTAAGCTACGACTGCGTGTCTCGGCATTCATGGCTGTAATATCACAGTCCCGCGGCTGCGCACAGCGCGCTCACACGAGTATGCGCTATTGTTTTAAAATACTTCAAAACTGCGCTGGTTAGTTACTTGCCCTGCGATTTGGATCAAACCACACAGAAGGATCAGCAATGACTCGAGTGGTACAATTGTTTGGACAGGACAGAGAAAAGTAATATGAAACAAATTTATTTAAAGTAATCAGGGGTGAGACGGCTGAAATCGATTTGGGAGCAGTTTTGGGAGCAGCAAAATTTCAATTTAGGAGCAGGAGAACCTTGTTTGGGAGCAGTTAGCGGCATTTATTATGTCGTTTTTGGAGCTTGAAAAAACAAATTTGTAGTAACTTGGAGGAACAAGCACATATTTTAATCGGCTTAGAATACACATAACATTCAAAGAGCCTTTGGAGAAAGCTTTTTTTAACAGATTATTGCCAGGTATGAACTACACTACCTTTTTACAAACCACGCAATTTATATAACCCTGGTAACAACATATGAAATAGATAAAAAAAAGTTTTTCCAAGTAGGTTCACTTTACATTTGAAAATAAGAAAAGAAAAAAACATCACACTTCTCAAATAATAAAAAAAAAATCCCGCTGTGATGGCTTTCGAGGTAGCGCGCGCGCGCGCGCCAGTGATCGCGACCGCGCAAAGTTCAAAGTTGCTCCTCGCGCGACACTCCACCCCCCCCCCCCCCCCTCGCGTCTTCGTGTCTTTTAAGGCTTGTTAAAAACGGGCGGGGCGTTTCCTGTCTGCTTCGACGGCAGGCCTTCCGAGCGTGGTGATGTTATCGCATGCAGCCTCCGAGCGACGGCAATGGGCCGGCTCGTTTGCTTCGGCCGCGTACGTCGCCTCTGCTCGCGTGCCTTTACCCGCTGTATAACATACAATTCGCGGGGGGATCTTATCAATTTGGACTTCATACCGGAAGGACATGACGGCGACGGCAAGAACCCCTCGAGACTGTCCATATAATTGCTATCGCAATAAAAACTGATTGCACAAGAATTGTGTAGTCACATAGCAGTACGTCTTTGAACGGTCAATGAATGATTCCGACTAGCACGCGATTGCGGCGACGCCTTCGCGCGTAACATCAGGAAAGAACAAAAGCAGTATGGCCACCGACGAACGCGCCAGTATGACCACCCCCATAGGCGTGCGCACGAAGGGGGGGGGGGGCAAAGTCGATACCGCCCATACTTTGACTTAATCGGAAGGAGGGGCGCTGCGATTAATATTTGCCCTCCCTGAAGGGCGAACCCTCAGGAAGCTTTCGAATAGCGTACGCAAAGCTTTGCGTTGGCTTTTCGCACAACTGCGCATACGTCGTACGCTAACCGCTTGCGGGCTCCCGTTAAGTGACGGAAATAGCGGGCCGCTAACGCTAACTCAGCGTACGCTATTCGAAAACTGCCTAAAATAAAGCGCCTTCAGCTATCTGCTCGGCTGCGCGGGTGGCGTAGCGTCAAGTGTACCGCACGCTTTTAATAGGTGATAATAAAAGCGCGCTGCGCCACCGTTTGCTGCCACCTCGTGAGGGACCGCCTTCAAAAATGCGTCGCGAGCGCCGAGAAACCTTACCCCTCGGACACTACGTCGTTACCGCTCGGACACTACACATATTTACAACCGCTCAGGGGCGATTATCACAGCACTATGGAAGCCTCTATTACAAAGGCGCGTAGAAGGACACGCTTGGGCGCGTTAACGTGTTCTGCGAACGTATCCCTGGCGCTGCTTCTAAAGTTACGTTTTCCCACGCTGAAAGTGACGCGGGCTTGAAAATTCTTGATTGTGGGGCCGTTTCGGCGCAGTTCGGCGCAATTTTTGCAATTTTTGTGCTTTTGGAGCAGCTTGGCGCAGGAAAACGGAATCGTATCAAAAATGCGCAATATGCGCAGCTGTCTCACCCCTGAGTAATATGAAACAAAAAATTGTAATGACTAGACAATTTTCCTCTACCATGACCATTTCTAATAGTTCAAGAAGAATGTCTCTGAACCTGAACTAATCGCGAGAACAATCAAACGCGGTTTCACAAACGCTCCCGTGGATAAAACGCAGTGCCGTGGCACCAAAAGTAAGGAATATTCTTGCCGCAAGTGTCGTGGGTTCAAACCGCCCTTACAAACCCCCCTTTTTCATTCGCTGAGATTTCGCACAGATTGACCCACTATAGCATGGTCGCTTCGATATCGTATTCATGATCCATCTCTGCATGCATTCGACAATGTCGTGTACGATGACATAGGCTACACATGAATGATCTTGCATAACCCTGCGTCGATTCTCGATGCCGTTGGCACTGAAGGCTACAAGCGGAAAACTTCATATCAGCAATGTTCGGCGCATACCAAATTCATGACGGATGGTTTCGCGATATTATAGAAACAAATGTGGAACTTATCTTGTTATGGATGGATGGATGGGTGAATAAACTTTATTTTGGTCCCTCGAAACGAGCTTATGTATTTCTCTCTTTGGAATAGGCATGAAATATTTGTTTCTTTTTACTTCGAAAATGATCTCCACACGTGATTGAGTCAACAAAGACAAAGAAGAAGATAGCACCGCCATGACGATGCCTAACGAAGGACTGCCCCACACAGTTCAAGTAGGCAATACACCGTCGCAAGCTTCCAAGGCGCATTTGTCCACCAACTACTACACTGTGAAAAATGTCCCCAGTGTCATCGAGCCTGCGTGGCCCCAGGCGGCGGCCCGTCAAAGCGCGAAACCAGACCGTAGCGGCACCGCCAACGATGCCAACTGGCCACAAGTCGTCGTGACAGTCGTGGCAGTATGCTTCCTCCTGTTCTCTCTCCTGTTCATCGTTGCGGTCGGAAAGAACCGCCGGCCGCAAACGGCTTCCGTCGTTGTCTACTACGACCACCGTCCAACAACCGACAGCGAAGCGCCCGGCCGCGCGAACTCGTCGTGGAATAGCACCGCGTTCAAGCCGCGACTCGGCGACATCACCGGCGACCCGAGAAGCGTCAACGATTCGGCGGGGGGCGATACATCGACGGCGCAGACTGTGATCGACGTGAGTGACGATCCTTCGGGCGTCCACCGTAGTGTGACGGCACGTGCCTGACGACGTACTTCGTTTGCGTGAATAACGATTCCATAGTTTCGCTTCGCCTCGCAGGATTACAAGCGACAGCGAGGAACGTCCAACGAAGCCCAATTGAAGATAATTTCGTTTGAGAGAAGATTCTCGTTTTCATTAAACAAAATATGGCCTACAATTTCTTCAGCTTTTATTTTTCTGCGATGACAGCAAGCAGCATCAAGTCAGCGTCTTTCCCTCCATTTCATGCGTGTTAGTCACTGTTCTAATGAGCGGTGTGGTCGTTCTCGGCAGTCTCTCATCGCGTTCGTCTATCGACCGTTCATATGCCACTCTTTGGAATCGGAAGGAGCGGTACGCCGTCACGTAAACGGTACGGAAAAGCCCTGGCACTCATTGACGCTACGAACGTTCTTTTTCTTTCCTTTAGGCTTTTTATGTAGCCGCGCAAGAAGCACGCACGGCATACAGAGTTCGCTTTCGTATAACAGTCGCCATACCTTAACCGCACATAGCATATTGAATTGAATTATCACCTAGAGGACGTGTCAGAACAGAACTTTCACTACCGCGGCACTTTGTGGCGATTTTCACCAAACGCTCATCAATATTCATTGCGGCTGTTGCAGGCATCTTCGCATATGTTGCGTTACCTGAACAATGCATGAAAAAACTACAAAATGTGAACAGGTGGGCGGGATGAGAACCTCCAATGGGAAGCTCCATCCCTATCTTTCCAGAATATCACTCGATTCAGGGACATTAAAGTGCGGGCCTTTGTGCGGCCGCCTTTGACAGCGTAACTGATAATCCTGTGCTAATAATTCATCTCGGGGGTGTTACGTGCAAAAACCAGATTGGTTATGAGGCACGCCTTAGTGGAGAGCTCCTGAAATTTTTACCATCCAGTGTTCTTTACGTGCAGTGACATGACGCACTACACGAGCCTCTAGCTTGTTGACATCGTCAAAATGCAACCGCCGCGGCCGGGATCGAACCTGCGGCTTTAGGGTCAGCAGCCGATCACCGTAACCACTATACCACCGTGGTGGTCTTACTGCAGGTTAGGTCTGTGAGAAACTTTAATATCAAAAGCACGTTGATGAGCACAGATCCCCCTTTCAGATATCTGTATAGATACCGAAACTTCATTTTATTTTGACATTCGTTGTGGGGACGCTCGACTGTTTCCCATCCTTAGATGTGACGTTTTCCCCCACATTGTTCTCGCGTCTCAAGAAAACCGGCTTTTTCAATTGCGCGTGAAGCGCCGAGGCCGGCGTAGATGCGCAGTGGTGGGAGAGGTGGCGGGAGTGTTCCGTGTGCACTGGGACCACATTACGGTGCGGCTCCACCGGTGCAAAAGGAACTTTCCTCCTCCGTCGTTTTTTTACAGCCGACGTCTCATGCGGTCAAGATCCCACGCCCGACGGGGCTCCCCGCAACGCTTTCCAGCGAACGCATCCTATAGTTTCCTCGAATGCATCTGCTATGGCGAGACATAGGCGCAGGTACATCGAAGCTCGTGTGAACATCATCGTTATTATTGATCCAGTTTATGTCCGCTGTGGGACGATGGCTCCTTCTCTTGATATCCAATTCACCCTTACCTGCGCGAGCTAATCTCATTTTTTCTGCGCAAATTTCTTACGGTGAATTCCATCGGTAGGTCCGGAGCGTTGTGGCGAGTCCGCGACGGAACAACAAAATCCGGAACGGCCAGCGAAAATTAAACCCTACGGTGCTTGCAGAGCATTTAAGCTACAACTCTTCCACATAAACAACGGCCTTAAAGTTATTAATTAAAAGGTTACTTAACGAGTTTTTGTTAATTACTCATTTGAATCTAACTTTAGATGCGCCACAGTTTTTCCGCCTCAGCGTAGAGTTCGTGTTTGCGAAGACGACAGGGGCCTCACGGTGATAGCATTTTTATAAAAAAAATCTGTATTTTCCAAAAAAAAACACTGTTTATTGCCAGGCATCCATCGCGAGTTTTTGCTCACGGACAAAGCCAATTTTTCGCTAACAAGTAAAGCCGGTGAGCGGACGTCGAAATGCCTGCGACACTGGCTCTTTACGGTTAGCGCGTTGAAATAATAACTTCATTAGACACACGTGGGCACACACTTCAATAAGTTTCTGCAAATGTTATGAACACAGTGCTTTTTCAGGTCAAAGGCATTCATGGTAATGTTTTTGAAGGAACTTAGTTCAGCAATCGTTAATTCAAATAGTGCGAAATTTAGACAAAAACGCCGAATGTTCTGGAGCCCTCTGGTGAATCTCTGTCATTGCGAAAAAACGGAGCCCCTTTTTGTACAGAATCTTCGTTGTACACACAATTCATATTGATCGTGGTTGCGCCCACAAATGTCCTAGTTATCAGTTAAGAAGCTTTTGTTAGCTCGATTACTCGAAATAGTTCAGGTTTAAATGCACTTCGTCAGCTAGTTTCTGTAACTGGAATTTTTGTACATTGACTAAACAGTGATTTCTACACAAACGTTAAAAGCTACCCGAAGAAATATGTCTGCTAAAGCGAGAAAACGGAATCGTATTCGTGTCTTCGTTGCAAATGTATTTACTATCATATAAGATGACGTTTAGTTTTACACCAGGAGCAGTTATAGTACTGACTCAAATATTTTATTTCTATATAGTACACAGGCTATTCTGCAATGGACTGCACAGATATTTCGCTTGTCAAAAGAAAATTCGCTTCTTGGCGGAACGAAAACTAATGCATACATAGAAAGAAGACACAGGGTTCCTGGTTTTAGAACAAATCAGCTCTCAAGGCGTTGCAAACTGCTAAACCATTCGAGCTGTTTTAGACTTCCCATGACCCCACAAGAGGCCTCCCTTAATCAGTGCTACTCGGGGGGGGGGGGGGTTGTGTAGGAGGGCATGGAGCAGTAGCCCCGAGGTAATACTTCACAAGGTGTGAGACCTGGGTTAGTTCTTGCATATTCTTGGGACTTCTACCAGCCAAAAGACGAAACACAGAGACAGAGCACACACAACGACTGCATTATGACTTCTCTGCTCTGTGTTTCCCCTTTTGGCTGCTTCAAATCCTCATTAGGTAATATTTATTCTGCAAGTTGTATAATTTCATTTGTGCTTCGGCTGGATAAGTCAAATACAAAGAACTTTTTTCTGCTATTACGTCGATCTTTTTCTGAAAAGACACGCCTTAACAGGTGAGTGTGGAGAAATTCGGACAACTGAGGGATTGTTTTAATAATGTGGATACATGTAAGTCCGAAGACTTTTATGTTTTTGTAAAATTAGCCTTCTTCGATACGCTGCCGCTAGAGTTGGCGCGAGGCGCCATATCAGAGTTGCTGCCGCGGTGGGCATTTCATTTGCACAGTGCAAGCCTATTTGTAATTTTTTGCGGCTGTGTTTCCACACGTTACCGTAGCCTCATCTGAAGATCGCGGTACTTGCCAAGTCGCGTTCTGCTGGTTAGCTGAAATTCTTTTGTGCTTTGTCGTGACGTGGCCTTTGCGGGTCGCTGCGATCCGAAAATGGCCGCTTTTAAGGCTTTGCTGAATCAGCAAACATAGTCGCAGAACGTGCGTGTCACGTCATCTCCTCAACACGTTGGCGACTGCGAGCACACAGATTTCGTATCACCCCGAAATTCGTATGAGCTGTGATCGTATCACCGAGGTTTCACTGTATAACGTGGCAGCAGAAAGCACAGGACCGGGTTGATTGGCGGAACATGGGAGAGGCCTTTGCCCTGCAGTGGGCGTAGACAGGCTGATGATGATGCTGCTGATGATGATGATGACATACCACAGAACGTGGATGGGAGGATGACCGCCGCCGTAGCTCAGTGGTAGAGCATCGGACGCGTTATTCGAAGGTCGCAGGTTCGGTCCCTGCCCGCGGCAAGTTGCCTTTTCGTCCACTTTACTTTACTTTCTTGATATTTACAGTGAAAACTCGGTGATACGATCACAGCTCATACGAATTTCGGGGTGATAAGAATTTTTCATTGGTCCCGGCCAAGGCCCATTGGCCTGCAATGCAATAGAGTACGGTTGTTGCGAACCAATTTTCACCCAGTGACGTTTGATACGAACGTACGCTACCGCACAGGCACGAAGAGGTGCTGTCTGTGCTGTCCCGGAAGACGCGCCAAGCACGTGCGAGCGCAGGAACGCAAGTGTGGGCATGCGCGCCGCACCGCCAAATTGTCAGAATCACGGTGTCAGAAAAACACTTTTCTTACGGTCAGAATAAACCTTCAGAGACGCGTCAAGGCTTCCGAGCCTGTGTGCACAAATCTTTGAGGCTCTTATATGCCACCGTGTGCCTTCGCGTTTAGATTGCAGAGGACATTAGTGCTATGCTTTTTTTTTCTAACGCGTGGACGCGGGCTCCTGTCGTTGTACTGTGTTTACACGTTCATGCCTCGTGCATCAGACATCCTATGAAAGGTGGACGAGGACCGAAAGAAGACCAGGACGGTCTTTGCGAAGGAGGCAGGCCTCACAGTGTCAACATGCGCGACCGTTGAGGTCGCACTTGTGCGGGCATGGCCGTAAATATCCCAAAAACATCCCCAACACCTCCGCGATAACAAACTCATAACACAAGACCGTGGTTCTGTAATTTTGTGGCCTTGATCCATTGCGTCAAAGCGCTTCTTTCGTTACTTTTGCTGCAGTACTCCGGTGTCATGCAAAAGAAAAAAGATACTGAAATATTAAAGGGGCTACTGCTGTGGCGGGTCACAACGCACCTGGTTCATTAATTAAATACGCGCGTACGGGCCATATATTTACGAGTGCTGGTATGATTGCCGACATCTAAAAACTTAACTGACAATCATTCAGGGTTCTTGCGGACGCTGCTGCGGCCCTGAAAAACAATAAATGAAAATGTACGCCAGCCTTCATTTGTTGCATGCTAATTTCCATGCTTTCTGCTGATACGAATTTCGGATGATACGAGTATTTTTGGTGGTCCCGCGAGATTCGTATCACCGAGGTTTTACTGTATATCCTAATTACTACAAATAACATCAACTATACTTTCCGTGGCATTATTGTCTGTTAGTTCTCATTATTATTGTGTCTAACAACAAAAACGAGCCCTTAAAAGTAATCTTATTTCCTTCATCTATAAAAAAAATATCATACTAAGGAAATTGTGTATGCCTTAAAACAACCATGGAAGCAGCGTGTGACTCCACGTGCGTGCGGTCATAAGAGACCCCGAAGTCACGCCAAACCACTCATTTGTTCTGCTCTAAGGATATATCTTGGTCATTTCTGGTGTGTGCGAACAGCTACCAAACCGTGCATCTGTTCTGTTACGATGAGCGGCTTCGAGATAACCGTGCGCCTGTGTTCCCGGCAGCACTTTCGTGTCCCTCATCATGGTTGCAGAAATACGAGAAAAGCACGCGCTATGCGCAGGAATAACCCCTTACCACGGCGCGCTGCTTTCTGGTAAGAAGACATGAAAAAATGACGAGTGCATAAAAGTTACGCAGGTGAATAATGATGCGACAAAGTGCATAGTAGTAGGGAAAGTAATGATGCAGGCAACAGGCGTGGCCAAAATATCAGCCCCGTGGTCGATCATTTTTTCATTTAATGTCGTTTCTAAGTTACCCTTCGCAAACTCGGCGTAGAGGAAAATGGCGCGCGCTCAAGTACGCGGACCAGGGATTACCCATAATACGTCCGTCAATCACTGTCCTCTCCGGAAATCTACGCACACCCGGCTCCGATGCGAAGCAATGCTGCTGCAATGCAACGCGTGTTATCCGGGAGGCGCCATGTATATCCGCATGCTACTTATAGCGCTTGCTTGCGCTGTCTTTCTATCGGAAGAGCAAGACCGGTGCGCCCTGGTCACCATAATATTAAAAAAAAACGTCTTTAGTGCACTTTATCACAAAACTAAGCGTCCGTGGCATGGTTTTGTCTGCAATTCGTCTACCGCAATCAAATTGCGGCGGCCATGGCGATTGCAATTCTGCATTGCGCTCGTTGCATCCTCCTTCAATTATATTAGTGTTGCCGAAATATACTGCGTTTTGACATTCGAGTGCCATTAAGCTTAAATGCTCGAGAACACGTGATCCCGTCTTCCGAAAAAATAAAATACTTTGTTCTTTTTTTTCTGAAATAGCATTGGCAACTTAAATATATAGGAACGGCGTTGCAACCATTGGCATCGGGAAACGCCAATTTGAATGTAAAATACTTCGTTCGAAAATCAGCGCCAGGCCTAAATTATTTATTCGAAAGATGCACAACAGCAACATGCGAACGAAAGACTAAAAACACTGATGTTGGTTTTTTTTTTATCGTTTTTCTATGAAGCTGTCGGTGCTTTGTCCCGATGAAAAGCTGCACCCTGCATAAATATGTCTGCGTGAGTTCCTCCTTGTTTCCGATGTGCATATGCCCAGCATTTGTTATGGAACTAAAAAAGGTACCAAGGCCAACTTTAAATTTAACCAGCCCCCCCTTTCAATATATATATATATATATATATATATATATATATATATATATATATATATATATATATATATATATAATATATATATAGATAGATAGATAGATAGATAGATAGATAGATAGATAGATAGATAGATAGATAGATAGATAGATAGATAGATAGATAGATGCGTGTGTGTGTTTGTGTGGTGTGTTCGCGTATAGCTGACTCACTATTCTGCGGACCGCTGAGGCCCTACAGAATGCTCGGCACTCTGCCACTCGGGTGCATGATAGGTGTTTTTTTAAGACAGTCCTCACATTTGATGCCATTTTAAAATGTCAATGTTTATTTGACTATTCGCATTCTGACCGTTAACTGCAGAAATGTCAACTCGATCGACGAGCGGGCTATACGAAAGAGTGTTGTTGAGATGTGATATTCTAAAAAAAGTTTGACATTCCTTTAACTAGAAAGTAGGAAATCGGTCAATAAAGACGAAACAGCATGACGCCAAGAATGGCTCTAGTGTAAAGTTTGACCTCACTGAATGAAATCGAATTCTCAACACAATGTAAAAATGAGCTTAGAAACTAGAGCAAGACCACACAGCACAAAACAAGGACGTTCACAACACACACGGTCGCTAATTCATAGCTGACTTTCCACCAACTCGCCTAATTTTCTGTTTAGCTCAGGGATTTAAGCACAAAATCTGAGATGCGGTTTGAAGCTAACGAGCACAATACACCACAATAAACATAATGGCCAACATACATTACGCAAAACGCAACAAACATACATTACGCAAAACGTAAACGAAGTAATTCGCTTGTCTCATAGGCATGTTTTTCGAAAAAGATTGTTAAGGTCTCTCCAGAAAGCCAGCGTCATTGAAAAATTCCGTATTTCTGAGAGAAGCGCGATTGAATCGTCTCCGAAAATGCAGGCGTGTCGTAAAGGTGCGTGGAATTGCATAGTGACTGCAAATATTCACGCCTTTTTCTTTTCATACGTGGTCACGTAATAAATTAGAATGCGCGCTACACTTCGTGGTTCCTGGCATTTACTACACATATTGCAACGCTTTCAATGGCTATCATTCTTTTTTTGGACATCCTTGATAGCAGAATGTATATAAACAAACTATCCCAGCGAGACAAACCAAATGCTGAGGAATCAAGAATAGAGTTAGCACGCAGTACATCTGCAGGAAGCACAAGGTGGTATGGCCTATTCTCTTACGGTTTTGTTTGTTTGTTTGTTTTTCACAATATTTTGAACGTACTGGACGTGCATTTAATCATTTAAGAGCCAAGTCTGAGAAGTATACAGAGAGAACAAAGTTCGTTGACTCAGAAGTCAGTTCTAATCGTGGAGTGTTGACATTGGACCCTCATTTGAGGCCGCCAGTGGCGTCAGCTGGCCTGTAGCGCCCATGAATTAACTATATAGTTCACCTGGGATGTTGCTGATGAATGACTGCGTGCCGAGATTGGCTGATGGTGATAGGCGGTGCTGTATAGCGTCTGGCCGAAGGGTGCCAAAGCGGACGTAATTTAGCATCCAGTTCTGTAATGGTTAATTTGGCATAGATATATAGAGGCCTAACGATTCAGATCTGTAAGTTGCCTAGAATGTATTGTAATAATACACGTTGGGCTAGGCTATGGTGTCAGCCATGTTCTTTATTTAGAACACCCTCATCTTCCTCGTCTTCCCTCAGTCCTTCTCTAACTTCTCCACCACGTCCACGTACACTCCCCCTCTTTGAAGACTCATCCCTCCTGGGATGATACATGAAGACGTTTCCAACAGTCGCAAACTCCAGCACACCGTCACCGTTTACGTAACCAACCCTCTTGAGAACGCCTTGTTGCACTGCAGTCTGCACCACTCGATAAGGTCCCAAATACACCTGCTTCGTGCCGGGAAGGCCCTTTCTGACGAGTATCAGATCGTTCAGCTGTATCTTAGGTATCCGCGTGTTGTGGCGGCGGTCGAAGTTTCTCTTCATATCTTCCCGATATCGCTGGTATGCTTCCGAAGTTTTTCGCTTTTCGCACAATTGCAGGCGGTCAGCAATGCGAAGCTGTTGATCAGCAGGAAGCACTGGCGCCTTTCCGAATGCCGCAAAATACGGGCTACAGCCGATGCTCGCAGTGTGCGATCGGTTGTGATGAGCAACAGCTGCCTCCAAGCAGCATTTCCATCCGCCTTCAAAGCTTGGGTACATTGAAATGAACTGCTTCAAATCTCGTATTATTCTTTCAGCCATGCCATTTCCTGCAGGATGGTACGGCGCGCAGCGTCGCAAAGTAACTCCATGTTGCTTCGCCCACTCTTGCAAACGCTGGCTTAGAAACGCTGGTCCATTGTCTGATATCACTACTTTTGTACTCTTAAACATCTCACGGCTCAAGAGAGCAATCACACAATTCGCGTCTTCTCTTCCCGGCCGTGCAGCCACTGTTCTTGTGCACTGGTCTATTGCCACTAGGAAAGACTGTGTTCTTCCTACTCCAGCAGCCTTTTTCTTGAGCTCTGCAAAATCGACGTGGACAACTTCAAACGGTATGTCGGAGTGTTGAGGCAAGACCATCTCGTCCGTTCTCTGAAGGTACTTGGCTTTGTGAACTTGACATTGATGACAAGACTGAACATACCGCTGGACGTCATCTTTCATGTGTTTCCACTGGAAACGTTGATGGATCTTGCGATAAGTCCTCCAAAAGCCATCGTGTCCGCCTGAGTGCGGGGAGTCGTGATAAAGTTCCAGGATTCGAGGCACCATTGTTTCGGGGACTGCGAACTTTCCGTTGAGGAACTGGAGTTCTTCAGTTCCCTCCCACAACAGGTTTGCGTTGATGTTTTCTTGATCAGGAATGACCGCAAGTCTCGAAAGTGCATCTGCATCCTTTAGGTGCTCCCCAGGCCTGTGATGGACCACGAATGTAAACTGCTGGAGTTCGGCCACCCACCTAGCGATCTTTCCTCTAGGCTCTGCGAGGTTAAGGATGTAAGTCAAGGCTTGATGATCCGTGAAGAGCGTGAAGCTCCTGCCATCCAGGTAAGGTCTAAAATAGCGTACGGCCATTAGGACTGCCAAGGCTTCTTTCTCTGTAGTCGTGTAGTTAAGTTGCGCTTTCGAGAAGGTGTACGAATAGTATCCGACGACCCTCTGTTGCCGGCTCCGCGGACAGTCGGCATCTCTTTGGTAAAGCACTGCACCTGTGCCATAATAAGACGCGTCGGTGTTCAGCTCGAAGGGCAACTTGAAGTCTGGAAGAGTGAGAACTGGATCAGATGAAATGATGCTCACAAGGCTGTGATAAACGGAATCACACTCTGCCGTCCACTGAAATGGAACATTCTTCTTAGTCATTTCTGTGAGGCATTTAGTTTTTGTCGCATAATCTCTAATGAACGACCGAAAATGCCCGGCCAAACCCAGAAATACCCGCAAAGAGTGTAAGTCATACGGCTTCTGCATTTTTGCTATTCGTTCTACGGATTCCTGTTTCGTTGTCTTGGTTTGGCCATCAAATACTCTACCCAGAAACACAACTTTTCTTTGGAAAAACTCACTCTTCTTCTCGTTAATCTTGAGCTCGGCATCACAAAGTGCTTGAAGTACTCTAGCAAGATGGTTTGAATGTTCGTCCTCGTTGCGGGAATAAACAATTATATCGTCAATGTAGACGTTACAAAACTTCCCAAGAAACGGTCGCAAAACGTCATTCATCATCTTCTGGAACCAAGCGGGTGAGTTCTTCCATCCAAATGGGAGTCGATTATACTCGTAGATTTCAAAGGGCGTTATGAATGCAGAATATTTCTTGTATTTTTCAGATAGCGGAACTTGCCAAAAACCTTTGCATAAGTCAACGCGCGAGAACACTCTGCATCCACCCGTTTCATCTATGATAGAGTCTATACGTGGCATAGGAAACGGAAAAAGCTCTGTCTGCTTATTAATTTGTCTATAGTCTGTGCAGAGTCTAAGACTTCCATCTTCCTTAGGTGCAATGGTGATGGGCGACGCGAATGGAGATGTGGATGGACGAATGATCTGTGCATCCAACATCTTTTGGATCTCGTTCTGAAGCCACATTCTTTTCTCCCTTGACATATTGTAGGGCTTTTTTCTCACCACCGTCGTATCATCTAGCTTGAATGGTACCTCAAACTTTGTAGTTGCCGTAGGATATCCTTTCAAGCATATCAATTCTGGGTAAAGCGTCTTCACATCTTCACCTGACGATGGCTTCCTTAGAGTCCTCGAAGGTGAAGTTGAAGTTGAAGCGTTGAGGCTGTGGCGCTTTTCTTCTGTAGTCACTTCTCCAGTCCAGTAGATGTTAAGGTGAAGGGCACTGATGGCTGGACGTGAAAGGAGTAATTCATAGGGCACTCCGTCCAATACCAGTGCTTGCGCAGCGACAGTGTTTCCGAGACACGATATGGTAACACAAGTCCATTTATCGTGAACATCTCGCCTTCCATCGTATCCGTGTACTTCTACAGGTCGTCCCTGTTTTACTTTCTCACTCTCAACAATACTGGCATTTATGACTGTGACGCTGGCTCCGCTGTCAACTAACGCGCTCCTTTGCTTTCCATTAACAAAAACAGATATGTACAATAGACTTGTATGCGACAAATAAACAGCTTCTCTTGATGTCATCGGGCGGAAGCCGAGACCCTCTTTATTTAGTTTTTTGTCACGTCATCTAGCTCCTCATTATGGCATGAGTCTTCCTGGTCGGTTAAAAATGACACACGCGTTGCGGTAGACTTCGAGTTTGCAAAGGGGCGTCTTTCATCAGCTCGTGTGGTACCTGTACACCTTGCAGCAGGTGTCATGGTTTGACGCTGGGTTCCTAGGTCCTGGAGGTAGAGGTTTCGCATTCCCCGCAGAAGGTCTTCAATCGTCTTGGGTCCTCTCACTTGTATTTGGTTCTGGAGGTCCGGACTCAAACCATGGATGATAAGCGGAACCACAGACGTCTCGGGCAAGGATGGGTCAGCCAGCTGGAGCAACCGCCTTTTCTCGTAAAAATAGCTGAGTGCAGATCCAGACGTGTACTTGAATGCGATTGCTTTGTCCCATAGCAACACCTTGTTCTCGCCAAAAGAGCTGAGAAAACTTTCTTTCCACTCTGTCCATGGCTTGTTGCTGTGAGCGTTGACACGCAACTCATACCAACTCTTCGCTATTCCCGAGAGGAATAATCGCATGTTTTTCACTTTATCCTCGTCACTGTGCCAGTAGTTTTCGTTGCATGCATATTCGTAAAATGTTAGCCAGGACTCGGGACTGCTAGACTCTCCATCAAACATGTCTGGCTTCACGTGTTCGAGACTTGGTCTGCTTATTCGTTCGGTCACGTTTACAAGCAACCGCATTAAATCATTTTGCTGCCTGTTCTGTTCCTGTTGCATTGCAAGAAACTTGTTGAACAGCTCGACGGAGCTGTCAGACGAAGCAACGGTAGCGGGCTTCGCGTAGTTTCCAACTGGAGTCAGAACAAAATTCTCATAATCTTGAAGTTTCATATTGATCCTCACTGTTCCTTTAGCAATTAAATCACTTGGAGTGAGCTTCGTTCTAGTGCTTATGTAGGAGACAAATTCGTCAGTGCTCACTGCTTCCGGAAGAGCTTGTTCCTCTTCATCTTGAGGCGTTGCAGCCAAGATCCGGATGCCACCGAGTTGATTTGCTCCAATGGTGAAGTCCACCCACATCTTGACTTGAATGTCCACACAGGAACTATACGTGGCTGCGCCAATTTGTAATAATACACGTTGGGCTAGGCTATGGTGTCAGCCATGTTCTTTATTTAGAACACCCTCATCTTCCTCGTCTTCCCTCAGTCCTTCTCTAACTTCTCCACCACGTCCACGTACATGTATAAGTATTAAAGATATGGTAATGGCCGTAGTATAGGGCATGCGCTGAAAACGAAATATGCGCAACAAGGCAATAGTAGCGCGGCATCTATTTGTGAAGAACTTGTGGCCGTATGGTTTACGAACAGCGAGACAGCTTGATCAAGTTCCTCAAGTACAAGGGTCCGGCGGCGTGTGCCATAGCGCAATGTTTGGCTACGTGCTTGAGGACCTTGCGGGCCATGAACTTTAGCAGATAGTGTAATCCATGCGTGCGTGCATGTTTGGCTGTATGTGCTGTTATATGTTGATCAGCGTATATATCATAATCATCACCCAGCACCATGGAATACCACGTCAGGCGAATAGCCAGGCTAACATCTGTAGCATTTCATTCAAGCATTTCTCTCACTTTTTCTACTTTTCGATCGGGCCATTTTTGTCGCCTTTCTCGTCGCCGCGCTAAACAAACGTAATTGTGGGGATAGACGCGGCCGCGTATCGTACAGACATTTCTCAAGCGAACGCCAGGAATGGCTCGCACGATGAACGTATAGTATAAATCCTCGCTTTCGGAATCCGCAACCCGGACCGAAGGTCCCAATCGTCAATTTATTTGCGCAAAGGACGGTTTTCTGTTCACGACGGCATTAAGTTATGAGCAAAAACAGAGGAAGAAAGGACATATATCGTAGCCGTTTTCCACGGTACTTGCTCCAAAAACACCAGGTTTTGCAAGAAAGCGCTCAAATTAACAATGGGGCCAGAGCGATACCCCGGCGCGCGCGTGACATTTCGTGAGTGGGCGTGTCTGTGCTACCGAAACCGAGAGCGGACGCAGAAATTAGCTACAACACGCAATCGTATATAAAAGGAGAAGGGAAGCCACGAGAACGGTCCGCCGATGTCGCAAGCAGCAAAGAGGGTCACGCAACTTGCTTCCTCGAAAGACGGGTTCTTTCTCCCCTCTCTCGTTGTCTCTGCACTCTCGACGCAATGAAAGAGCGCATGTGCTTCTCCGGCGCCTTATATAGCCGCAACGCAACAACCGCGATAATTAACTCCCACCGCGTTATATGAGGAATGCTAATAATAGCCTTGACTGATACGCGAAAGTAGAAAAACAACCGTGGATTAGACTATGTATATCTATCCTATAAAACGGAGTAGTATAAACGGAGTAACACTACATATGCGCGCAGTACAAACTCTCCGACGGCTTTGTTACTCCGTGAGCTGGCTCATTATCATTCCGAAACGGAATGTCTTTGTTAATGTAGTGGTGCCGCAACACCTGAATATCGGTCTAACTATGATAATTTTTCCGTCGCGTGGTGACGGACGCCGATTAATTCTGACCACCTGGGTTTGCTTACTGTACGCCGCAATGCAAATAAACGACCTTCTTTCTCTCTCTCTCTCATTTTTTTGTCCTTTCGACCAATGAAACTGCAGTCAGCGCGCCCTCATGCGTAGCAGGGCAACGCCACAGCTGCAGTCTACTTCTGCGGTGCTTTCTTTCGTTTCAGCACAAACCACCTGAACTTTTATTGTTCATCTACAAATACTCGGGCCGAGATTGAAGTAAAACCAGTCGTTAGAGCTAAGGAATCCGGCTAGACTTCTCGCTGCCCGTTTCATTTTATTTTGTTGTTTACCTCCAATAACTCGTAACGAAAAGGTGAAGTTTCGACCTATCTCAATGCAGGATGTTTGGCCAAAGGCAGCCTAATTCATTCGAAATTCGAGACTCCGCGATATGTTTCGGTTAGCGAGATGGTAAATAGCGCTGCATAAGCGTAAGAAAAAGCGCGATCACACGGGTGTGCTTCGCGTACAAATCAGTATACCAAGCGTGCGTGCTGCATTAAACATCAAGCAAACGCTCCGACAATATGTGCCTTGGCCTTGCAACTTTTTACGTCGCTAACAGAAGCTACAGAACTCGTTAAAAAATATTATTTTTACTCAAACGGGCTAAGGGGAACTACTTTAGCGTTACGCATGACAGTGGCTTTGAGCAACTCTCGTTATTTATCGAAAGCCGGTTGCGAAAAAAAAAATTCAGAGCATATCCACGGGTGAATGATGAAGAGCTTGGGAGAAGCTCCTGAAGCAATCATGGTTACACCGCGAAATCTTCAGTGGTTTCGCCCAGCAGTAATCAAAGCGATCGCCCAGTACATCATCAAAGACGTGACAAACACTATATATTTATACAAGAAATTCGATTAATCGTTAGTGGTAGCTTCCAAATAACAGAGAGCTGAGCTAGTTGGTACGGATTCATTCAAAAAAGAGAAAGGGCGTGCCATCACAAAATTCGATGAATGCGCAGTGTTGTACCGGCATAGAAATGAAGAAACGCGCCTGATGATTGAAGCATGGCATATCGAGAATAGTGGTAGCGCATGCGTGAGCCAACCATCGATTAACTTGCATAAAGATGAAATCAAATGCCTTAACAGTTATCTTCCACGTAGACCGCCACGCGTGCCGGATTGATAGATAGGTTCGCCGGTTGCATGGGCATGCGCAGATAAGTTTTCGTGCCTTCTTTCTTTTCAGCCGTTGTGCGTCTCTTCAGTTGTTAGTCGGCGTTTGTAGTGTCCTGATCTCTTTTTTGTGTCCGTGTTTGCACGCCCTGTCTCTTTTTAGAATGGTAGCTTCCGTTCCCCCTTCATTATAACGGCTTTATGGTCAGTGAAGTGATGGATCGGTGATATGTCGTAGTGGGATGTTTGCAAAGACGAAGTAGTGGGCAGTTTGCAAAGGTCGCTTCCGTTCCCCCTTCATTATAACGGCTTTATGGTCGGTCAAGTAATGGATCGGTGATTGATCGTAGTGGGTTGTTTGCAAAGACGAAGTAGTGGGCGGTTTGCAAAGGATCGGTGATGGGTCGTAGTGGGATGTTTGCAAAGACGAAGGAGTGGGCAGTTTGCAAAGGTGCTTACGCCGGACAACGGAGACGTGACAAGGTTAGACTAAGAGGAGCTTCGCCCCTAAAAGTAACATGCATGCCATGTAGCATCAAATGGATGGTCGTTCAGCGCGAACGCGAATAATATAAGTTATACGCATTATGTATATAATGCATTAGTTTGCGAGGATTTGGGAAGCCATCTCGACTTACCAGAAAAGGTCCCGTGGTTTTCTTATATATATACACCGAGGTTTCCTTTCGATGACAAGCATTTCCAATTTTACCCAGTGACGGACTCTGGAAACAGCATGCAGCTAATAATCTAACCCTAAAAATCCTTCTACAACCCACGAAACTCTAAAACAAGTGAACTCTCGCGGTGGTACAGTGGTTACGGTGGTTGATTGATATCACCAATAGTGCGGGTTCGATCCCGGCTGTTGTGGTGGCATTTCGATGGAGGCGAAATGTCTGACGCCCGTGTACTATGCGATGCCAGTGCACGTTCAAGAACCTCAGGTGGTCGAAATTACCTGGAGCCCTCCACTACCGCTACGATAGGTCCTGTTCACGATGTGCGCATGGGCGATGGGCCATGCTTTGACCGTCAAAACCAGTGTACTCCGCAGTGGACCGAGAAAGTTGTCTGGCGCCGAGCGACATTAATACCTGTTCAAACGCTCAATTATATACAAAAACATCAGTTCCGCGTGGTTAAACCTGTCGCATGCGACCCCAACTAAAAAACAATGTATAGTCGAAGTCGCATTTTACATTATCATATATCTTTAAAAGAGGACACCATCGATGGAAAATTTTCAAGCTCGGTGAAGTGATTGCGAGGCTCAACTGGCACACGTCAATTTTTCCGTACTCCCCGCAGGTCCCGACGTTGCAAGGCAAGTTTGGTGCCTTCATCAAGGGTTGACTGGAGCAATCGAAGAAACGAAGCCATTTCTTCGAGGCGCTTGGTTCCACCCCCGAGGAAATTGGAAGGATCGGTCTCGAAACGTCGGGACTACCTGAATCTGCGTCTAGTGTCAATATATCATCGAGTAGCCTTTCGTCGCGGAAGCCTTCCTTCACGACGTGGCGCGAATGGCGCGTCCTTGAGGCCTATTTTGTCTCTCATGCGTGATCTGAAAGCCTGCCTTGTACAACACGCGTCGGCCCGATGTGCCAGACAGCCTGAAAACAAACCTATTGGCTAAAATGATCCCTTCATTTATCTTAACGACAGACTACCGACTCTGCCATTTTTGTTTGTCACTTTTTCCACTTTCACATTGTCATCACTAAGTAACGCTCAAAGGTCGCGGCACGGACGCGAAACCGCCCATGCGTGGTGACGCAACCTTGCGCGGTATGGTTGGCACATCGTCAGGTGAAAAATAGCTCGCTGCATGTTGCGAAATGCGACGCGCATATAGAACCATCGCGATCACCTCAAGGTTCGATAAGGGCACGAAAACAAGGGCGCACGTATTAAGGTTGTGGCCGATGCGCCGTTTATCAAGGCCCTCGACATCGGAAAAGAGGGAGCTAGAGAAGAAGAAGTGGGTATTCCCGTCCAGCGTCGATAACGTATAGAAATATGACCGCAGCGCATACAGATGAGAAAAAAACGAACTGCTGCATAATGCAAGTACCGAATCCAAGGGTCGAAATAAGCTTCCCAAATGTCGGCTAAATTGGAGAAAGGTGAGAATGACCTTTGCCTTGCAGTGGGCGTAGTCAACGTGATGGCGGTGATTATATTAACTAAATGAGCCAGCAGCACTCTTCCGTGAAACATCTGGGTTGTGCGTCGTTGTTGAGACATTCTCCACACTAAATTAAAAAATATATATATTTTATGCTCCACTACACAACAGTACATATGGACACGCGCCTTTCAACGTGCCTTCTTTTGCACTTGCCATTCCAGCATCGCTCGAAGCTGTACCACTTCAACGACGCAGAACGGTGGCAGCCTGTAGCTTTGCTCGTCGCGCTGCGGTTTCGTACGTTCTCCTGCAATCAGGGTACCACGAACTAATGCTGCATTCCCAGATTTTGGCAGCTTTGGAGCACACGGTGTATTGTGGACGTAGTAGTCGTTACGCTCGTCGCGCCTCTAAGCTCGACGGAGCGGGTTCGATTCGGGGCCAGCGGTGGCATTTCGATTGGGGCAAAATGCAGGAACACAAGTGTACTTAGATATACTTGCATGTGTGCACAACGCTAGGCGGTCTAAACTAGCTTTGGAGTACCACACAACGGCGTGCGTCTCACGCATATTGTGAACTTACCGTGTAAAACTCCGAAAATTTTAATTATTGTAATATTCGTTTTGTCCAGCAAAACAAGATTTGCCAAAATTTTCTTGCAGTAAGAGTGAAGAGTGCGCGGCAGTCGTACTTGGGAAGAATATGCAAGCAGTAAAAAAACAACTAGAAGAATTGTTCAGAAAGAAAGAGATGAACAGGAAGGGCTGAATGTCAAGCGACAGTCGGTTTGGCATGATATTCCGCACTGAGCTAAAAACTAAAATTGTGTCTTCTTCCTTCCACCCGTGTGTGTGTGTGTGTGTGTGTGTGTGTGTGTGTGTGTGTGTGTGTGTGTGTGTGTGTGTGTGTGTGTGTGTGTGTGTGTGTGTGTGTGTGTATTTTACTAGCAAAATATTTAAATACACCAGTTGTACGTTTAATGACATTTCCTCAACAGGAGGCAAGCAAGTTATGTTGCCCAAAGGAAATCTTCCAGCGCATGGTCATCGCGCCAAACGTGTCCAAAAATATGCATCATAATATTAAACAAACTTTAGGAAGAGACAAACGTAGTAGAAATGCGCAGGAGAAACGACGTGGAGTTCAGTGACTAGTGGCAGAGCGGATAGTCTCATCAGCGAAGCGACACGTTTCACGTCGCGCGGACATCTGGATCGCATACCTACTACTCTAATGGCTAGCCGATACTTGGCCTATAGTTATATAGAGGAAGCCAACTGGCGAAAAAGGCAGCATCCACGTTGGCGAAAGAAAGCTACATGGATCTCACGAAGGGCACGGCCGTGGCGTCTTCACAAGTTCGTTGCAAATGGCTTACCGCACATATATTGCCACGTGCACTCCTTTTTGTATTTTTATGTAACCGATCCGTTACACGTGTAGCCACTGCCTTTCGCATACCGCGCCCGAATGTCTGGGAAGCTTCCAGATTATTTTGGAATCTTCTGATAGGCCTGCGCACGCAAACGCGAACAGTTGAGTTTGTTCTGGAACTAGCGCAGCCACCAGCGATAAGACTCCAACGTTCCATGCCACATGTATAAAAGCCGGCGCGCCTAGCCGCAGATCAGATTATCGACGACCGACGCTCTCTGTTCGCCGCTATCAGTGTAGTACAGCGCGTAATGCTGCCATTTGAGTTTTCATTTCCCGGGCACCGGTTCGCCCAAATAAAGAGTTTCATCTTGAACAAGCCGACTGCTGCTTTTGTCAACGTCACGACCACGTGACAGCATGACAGCATGTTTCCGCATTATAAAATCGCAACAGCGGCACTCTCGCTCGCCGTCACATACGGGATTGTCTCGTGACCTGAGCAGAAATGTCATACCACCGCCAAAAGTTAAGTGAAAGCGAGATGTGGCTGGCCTTACTTCAGTATCGCTATTTTGACAGTGTCAGTGACTGGTCGCCGTGCCGCTTCGCGGTGCTCACTATTATGCCAGCATCACTTACTGCCAGACGGAGCCATGGTCGACAGCGATGTGGTGCTCTACCAGTGACGTCACACGCGACGTTTCTGCTCAAGTCACGTGACTCTCCCGCATGTGACGGCAACCGCAAAGTTTCGCTGCTGTGCTCTTCTGAGTACGGGAGAGCGCTAAGAAGCTTCGATACTGATATCAGAGGACGAAGCTGCCACGCCGCAGTCGAACACGCATAATAAGCAGAAATTTTAAGCACCCTCTCTCCACACCTTATACGGATGGACAGCTCATCACCTGTCATGACTGCTATTCAACTGTAAAGCTTCATTTCTTCGTTGTAGCTTTAATATTATCTGGGGTTTAACGTCCCAAACCTCGATATGATTATGAGGGAAGACGTAGTGGAGGGCTCCGGAAAGTTCGACTACCTGGTGTTCTTTAACGTACACCTAAATCTACCGTGCACGGGCCTCGAGCATTTTCGCCTCCATCGAAAATGCAGCCACCACGGCCGGGATTCGATCCTGCGACCTTCCACTCAGCAGTCGAGCGCCGTAACCACTAGACGACCGTGGCGGGGCTCGTTGTAGCTTTTCGCTTGTTCCGATGTATTTGCGTTTTGCTATCTTGCAATGAGAATTGTGTTCCACATTAATTCACGTGTCACAAAGCCTGGGCAACTTCCTTGTCGTCCACGTCGTGAAACTCTTGTGTTGTCACGCAGTCTTCGCGTTTGTACAGATGATTTGGTCTGTTCCTGCCGCCTCATTTCACAGAATTTTGTTGGTACTTTTTGCATGCTAGTGCTCTATTTTTGCCGCTTACTTATGTGCGTTGTCTGTACATTTGCTAATAACGTTCGCCTACGACATTACTTCATAAAACATGTAACCTGAAACGTAAACTGTGTTATGTTTATGTGCCCTACCAGTTACTTGTTCGCGGTATTGCCAAAAATGTTCCTGGACTGACAGAAAAGTCTTTAATACAAAGCAACAATAACAGTCATGCTCTCTTTTAAGAACTAAATTCGTGGTAACGTCGGACGTCGGAAATGAAGTTACGTGCAATAACTCCCTAGCTCAATGACTGACAATGCTAAATGACGTATTAAACTTTCGTAGTTACTCGATTACTGACCACGTAATGTTTCTAGCTACTACGAAGGCGATCACAAATAAGTTTTACGGCAACCAACACGGTGCTTCTATTAGGCTCTGCTGAACGATAACCTTTCCGACCATTTTGTTTGGAAACTGAAATTGAAAGCCAAAGCGCAGGATACTACGTGCAAGTGATACGTCAGCTACTGACGCATTTTGGCGAGTCCCGATATGCTCACGTGAACACTTTTATTTTAACTATGTCTTACCGCATGATTTACGTTAACTTTAAACGCCGCTATTTTTTTATGCGACGACAAATCTACGCCATATTGTGGATGGAAAGGCACTTTTGCACGTATATTATACCTCGTTTAAGCGCAATATGTGCAAGTCAAGATTATTTTGAAGGAATGTCCGTCATTTTTACGACTCATGCAATACCACGTACACTTATTTTGCGGATGTATCGCTCCCGTGCGTTTTCAGCAGACATCCGTCAGCTGAAGAATCACGCGTTGTAAAATATATTGCACGACATGTAGTCAGTGCCTTTATAACGCTCCACATGTGTTAAAATGCGATACGTGCACGGACTGGTTCACAATTTCGTTATATACATGCACTCGCGTTCTCACATCTATTGCGCGAGTTACACTATTTGCGCATTCGCGGGCACGTCACATCATGGCAGTGCCGAGGAATGTGTACCTCGAGAGCCTCTCTTCTGAAGTTTCGGAATCAACAGCGTCAGCGTCCTGGTGCAGTCAGTAAATGTTTCTAACATCCACTTCGGAGTCAAAGGATCGAGCCCGAAATCGCTGAGATGAGCACGGCGACTCTTCGGCAAGGTTCCGCTGCCTCCGGGCTCGCGTCAGCAGGAAGTCCAGAACGAAGAACGCGACGGCGCAGGTGACGCACATGGCGGACAGCATGCGGTACAGATTCTCGTAGGACCCCAGGGTGTCCCGAAACAGGCCTGTAAGTGGAAATAGACATCGCTTTCAGCTGTAAGAAACTGTCAGAAATGTGCATGGTCGCAAAGTCACAATCGAAAAAAAAAAGCAGCAAACATCAAGAAAAAAGGGGGGCGGAGCACCCTTGCGTGTGCTCAGGACAATTTCAATTGAGTTTACAAAGCAAACTTTGCGTTTATTTGCCTAGATTACTATTACATAAATAACTACTTCGTTTCGTCATCCGTTACAAGGTATAACTTATTCCCAGCAATTCTTGGTACCAGTGTAGCCAGGTACAGACGACAGCCGGAGAGTAACACGTATTGTAGGTAGGTACTAAATACACCTCCCGCGTTAAAAAAAGATGTTTTGGTTTTCTTTCCGTAGCCTTTTTCACAACCGTTCAGTAGACGAAAGCTAAACCAGAAATGCTGAATTCGTGTGACAACATAAGTTGAATAGACTTCAGATTAGAAAGAAAGTCATTCGAAAGCTGGACGACATTTCGGCGAATCCGTCCACATTGAATCACAATAAAGTAGGAAGGAAAGACAAACTTATATGAATATTCTTCTGCAGAAACCTCGTACGGCTTCACGCTCAGGAACGAGGACGCGCGGCATTAAGCCGATAACTAGTCCGGATAAAAATGAAGGTGTTTCCAAGCTCATTTTCCTGTCCATAATTACCAAAACTATGAGTGGAATGCATTCCTTTACTGACATTATCGCAAAAATGGCAGTATTAAGTTTTGATGTGGTAAAGACGTAGCAATGTTGTAAAAGCCTAAAGGGCCCCACGGTGAAGCCCAGTATGGTATTTTTCGCAAGTTGCTCAATACAAAGCCATACCATTCTTAGTGCGAGAGAACGCTTGGTAAGCTCGTAAAGACGCTAAAAGAAAATACTAATGGTAAAGGCACCATAGGTTTGTTCAAACTATCAACCTGGCGTCTTCGGAGTGGCAGTGCCTGCTGATGCCTAGACAATTCTTCACTGGTAAAGCTGAACCGAATTGTCAAAACGCGCTCATTAAGCAACTGTACTCAGTTTACATTAGATTTGCTACTTTTACAGGAGAAAACATTTCAAGCTCCAGTCGTAACCACCAGTACAATTTAAATATACGCTTGGAATTCCTTACTACGATTTGGAAAAGAAAATAGCCTTCAAAACCTAAATACCCTTTTCGTTCTTCAGATCTGGTAATTACGAAGATATTACGATGGAATCGCCACTTCTCTATTTCTGCGAAGCTCCGAATGCGTTCCTTGATTATTGCCATACACTATCTAATTTATGTAGGGTATGCAGAATTCACAGGCCTATAAATACCGGCACATATGTATGTAACCGTATATCTAAAAAATAACTATGAAATTAATCTCCGCTCCCTTCATTCGGCCCTTCAAACTTCACTTTTGGACTGTGTCACACACATATTTAATGGCTGGTCGGTTGTCACTACAGGCAGACGTACTTAAGCCGTTGCGATAAATGGGCGCACTTACCTATGAGAAGCGGCCCGCCGAAGGCGACAGGCAGCAAAGCGATACCGGCGATGCCCCAGCATACCGATAACCTCTCCACGCCGAAGTGGTCACTCAGCACCACGGGTTTCAACGCCACTATACAACCCGCGGGGATGCCCGTCACCACGGCAGTCGCCACGACTTGTGGAAAGGAGGTGGCGTGCGGCATACCGACCAGGCAGACAGCTTCGGCCAGCAGGCACAGCGCCACCAGGAGGTAGCGGCTGAGGCGGGCGCGATCCCAGAAGAAAGGTATCACCAGCCGTCCCAGCATCTCAGCCGTAGCCACGTACATTACCATGGGCTCTGCTTGACGCCTCGCGGAGCCTCTGTCGGCCGCATAGTCCAAGACTGTCGTCTCGAAAGTGATCGTAGTGTACTCGCCGATCGTGAATGTGCCCACGAGAACGTAGAGAACAGGGTTCTTTAGAAGCAGCACAATGTTCTTCCATACGCCGTCGGGCGCCTTCGTTCTTCGCACTAGGCAATTTTCGTCGTGCTCCGCTGTGGATGACTTGCAGCATCCTTGGCAGCTTATCTTGGCATGCGCTTCAGAGCACGGGGCCTTCTCGCCATTAACGCTTGCGATGCCCATTTTAGACGGTGAGTGAGAGACCCCATTTCGGTCGCAGGCCTCATACTTCTTTCTAGCAGCGCCTTCCACAGCGTTCAACTTGCAGCCCGTTCCACATGTAGAATCAGAAGCATTGTTATTACGTGGTACAAAGCCATTGGGTGCGCTCCTCTGATGTCCGGGAGCGTCCTTCCCGAAGACATCGCCACCATTTGGGACGCATGCCGAACGAACGGCCTTTGCTGCACCTTTTGCATTGTGGACTATTCCACAACGGCTCTCTTCACCGCAACTATCCCAGTTTTCCTCGGCAGGGTCAACGTTTTGCCGACCGCAGCACAGGTTTATGGGTCGGGGCTTGTTCATGAGCATGGCAACGGGCAGGGTGTTCACCGTGATTGCCGAAAGCAGGAGCAGGCCACCGTGGAGGCCGTACTCTCGGAGCAGCGCAGAGAGAAGCAGCGGGAAAGCGAGCGGCGCCAACGTCATGCCGGTGTACTTGAAGCCGCTGGCGGTGGCCCGGTACTTGTCGAAGTACAGCATGTTGTATATCGACAGGCAGAGCATGATCATACCGACCGATAAACCTGCAATAGGGCAACAAGAAAGTACCGTCACAGTGCCTAAAACTTCAATAGCACTTGTGTCATGAATAAACAAATGCACTATACAGCCTGACAATTTGGGGCCTATGCGGCTCACTCATGATTTACATCCAGTATGTGTTTCCTAGCCATAGATAATTATCGGGCACGCTTTTCCCTGCATGCCACACCACCTGTTTAGTTTGTTCATTTTAGTTAGAACAATTTTTTTTTGGTAATCGCCAGTGAGACATAACGCTGCTACGCCTTTAACTTATATTACTGACTCAAAGCAGGTAGCTCCGTGAGGCAGAGAGTTCCTTTGTTATAGTTGTGAAATGTTCGGCAATGGACTTTCCATTTTTAATTTCGCAGCAATTTTTCAATTCCGAAATCGAAGGTAGTCAGAAATAAAGTGAGTGGTTAGCAATAACCTGATCGCCAGCATCAATTGTGGCTCTTCTGCACGTAACCCAAGTAGCGAAAGATTCGCAATGCCCATAGACTGTCGCGCCGCCAAGCGGAATTCAGGAGCGTCCTCTCGAGGAGGGTTAGTAGACGACAACATGGCAGCACTACGCAGTCGCTCCCTTGTTCGGCTGTGCTAACCTCAGTGTTAACGCGTTGGCAAGGAAGGAACACTACGACTTGGCATGTTCCCTACATCAGTGAACAAACCGGGCCCTCCGTGACACGAGAAATCTGATTCGTTCTGGCAAGGCGCGAAGTTTTCGTGAAAATACGTGGCGACTCGCGCTTTCAATGCTAGCCCACAGCGTACGCATACTATCAGCTTCGCGAGGCTTTCTGTAGCCACGTAGGGTTAGTTAAATGTTATTGTCTGACATATTCAGTTGAAGCTCACCCTGTTTTACTTGTATAAAGCATTGGTCGGTGTTTCTTAGTGCATGAATCCCATAACACTGTACGCGGGAGGTCGCGCCGGCTCGCGATGTGCTCTTGTAAAACTGAGCGATCTCAAGTTGTCGATACATTAAAATATGCCTCTATCCTTTGTCAGCAAAGCGCTGTTACTAATCGTGCGAGCGACGTTCCAGTCACTCGAGGACGCGTCTGCTCCACGCCTTTCGTGGAGCGAATACTTTCCACGCCGTCCTTCGCCAGTGTGTTGGTTTCATAGCCAGCGCTGCGCCGCTTGTTTTTGTACGTTTGTTGATAGGTGGCAGCACACTGCAAGCGATTTGCTCGTTGACCGATCTGAGAGCGAAACGTTATATGTTATCCGCGCCCAGACGTCTCTGTAATTGTAAACGTGGTGACGCGGAGTGGTCGAAGTTGTTCGGCGGAGGAAATTCTTCAGATTGCTTTCAGCAGTGATGTTGAAAGAAACCGTCCTGACGACGAGGATTTTTCACTGGACGTAGAAGACTGTGAAGGCACCGAGAGTGGCAGCGACAGTGAACGATCGGCTGCTAACTCACGAGAAGCGAGTTGCACTTCACGTCGCCTCGTGCGTTATTGTTCTTTCACGCTCGTAAGTCACTTTGATTGTATTTAATGTATAATATCATTGAGCGAGATCAAAATAAAAGCATAGTTCCTCTTGTGCATTGCATGTATCAATTGTTGTGGATATTATGGAGCGCCGCATGCCGCCAACACGCTCGAGCTCGACCAGAGAAGCGAAATGGTTAGAGCGCTGGAACGTGCAGTCACGGCTACAATCCACGCCTCTCGGCTAACTTCTTCGACGTTGCGAAAAGGATACGTGTGCATTCTTTTCGATATTCGTGTTTCGATCGTGCTGATCGAGCCTGCAACATGCGAGTGAAGTGGATTGCACACGGCTAGAGTTTCGGCATGGCTGTGGCACAAGCGGAAGTTAAATGCTTGTGTTCCGTTCAGGGGCGTAGCCAAGGGGGGGGGGGGGTTGGGGGGGGTTCAACCCCCCCCCCCCCCGAAATTTTTCAGTTTTGCTTGCGTATATAGGCACGCACACATACAAACGCACGCACGAACATACATAAAGTATGGTTGAACCCCCCCCGAAAAAAATTTCTGGCTACGCCCCTGGTTCCGTTGAAGACGTAACTCCGCGTTCCCGGCTGCACAAGTAATGACGACGGCGTATTATGTTTGCAAACCATCACCACGTTAAACGTGCGGTCCCGTGCAGCAGCGATGGCGCTACTCGCTCGCGGCCTACTACTGCGGCAAATCCGTAAGGCAGGCTCGGTACAACGTATCTATAAACGCTGGCTCGGTACGTACTACCTCGGAGTGCCGTTCTGCTCATACGTCAATTTTAGTTCATGCAGTTTTATGTAGCACGCACAGGATTTCGCAAAGCATCGTTATGCACGGTAACCGGAGCTGAAATTTAACATTTCACACCACAGCAAATAATTAGGTGGCGAGTACTTGCACTTTCCATGGTTCGGGAAAGTAGCTTAGTCTCATATTCAATTCAGCACAGCTCATGACTTCATCCGGTGAAAGTGGCACGGGCCGTACGTCCGCACGTACTATCTGTTCCTATGCTAACAAACGGGTTGACCCATGGGTTGACCCTCCTCCTGGCGCCATCTTGAAAAGCACGGCGCGCCACCTATAGTTCGTGGGCATTGCGAATATTGTCCTTCTAGTTTACGATATCCTCATCTCGTCTCTCTGGCAGTTATGGGCAAGATTAGGGCTTCTGGTAAACAACTATAGTTTCACTGCTTTCCGAGGTAAATATCACAATTTCCACTGCGAAATGTATCCGCTCATATTAGACATGTCTGCTATTGAGAAAAAAAAATAATTAGCCACCTGAAGATTGCAATATGTCGCGCTAGCAAAGTCCGCCGCCTCAAACGACCATCGTGTCCGGAAAGAATTGCACACTGTGCTCCATTCCGTAATTCACTATTTCGTCAGAAAGAAAAAAAAAGAGCAAGGCAAAACGCAAACCAGGCATAAGGAGTTCTGACTGCGGTGTCATTATGAAAACGATGTGTGCAGTTCTCCGCATGTACTGCCCAGAGTGCTTCAATCATATGAATTAAGAAAGTCTCGATAGACTCCACGTATGAATATCCGGACACGCCATAGGCCGAAATTGTGGAGGTCTGCATATTGTTGCGCCACCTGCTGCCGACAAAACAAGCTAATCAATTACAGTTTTTGTGTTGTGTTGCCCAAGCACGCAAGCGATGCTGCATTCATGAAGCGCGCATTATGTCTGCGTTTGCGGCTTACATTTTGCAGATGATGTTGCGGCCACAGAACTGTTCATAGAACTGTTGAAACTACTTTTCCTTAGTCTCGCTGCGGCAACTCGCGCAACCACAGCGAAGACTGCGCGATCGTGGTGATGCGGTCTTTTCTTCTCCTTTTTTTTGTAGCTCGCTCCCAGGCGGCGTGTCGGTTTGCTATACTCGACAAAGTTGTCCGTTGGTATTTCTAGCGTGTGTGTGTGTGGTGTGCGCGCGCATTTCTGTGTGTGTGTATGTGTGTGTGTGTGTGTGCATGGGTGCATGCCCGCGCGCGCGCTGTTTTGTCGCTTCTCTGCCTCTTGTTCATCTTCAATGGTGACAAGCCTACGAAGTGTTAGAATTACAGGTGAGCTAATTGGTACGTAGTCATGTGAAAAGACTGGGCGTGAAAACACGGACACAAGAGAGAAGTCAGGACGCCACAAACGCCGACTTTTTAACATGACAACGAAGTCTGCATGGGAAGCTTTTGCTGACTGCTGAAAAGCTAGTGCTTGGCTCGTTATGTGGTACAAAGAAGGAATACCTAGTGAACACAGCTATATACGTCACGCTCACCGCTTAGGAAGCCCAGAGTAACACACATCCAGATCATGTTGGGCACAAAGGCCGACGCCGCCAGCGCGCCGAAGTTCAGCAGGCTTCCAGCTATGGCGATTTGGTAGATAGTGAATCTTTCCTGCAGCAACGTCACTAGCAAACCTGCAATACAACGAATCCACAAATGCAAAACCCGCACTACAACAAATACAACAAGTACAAACTGCCACTGTCGTGGCAGTTTTGGATTTGTTGGTGAAACATCCTAAGTGAATGTTTCGACTAGCGCAAGCGAGTGAGACGAAAAAAAAATGCCCCCACCTCCCCGAAGGGAATCGTGAGGAAATGCGAATGCATTTCTTGCGCCGAGAGCGGGTACCGTTGCCGTCAGACTTTCGCGTTCACCGACTTCTGCCATCGCCTTGAGAGGTGCGCAGCCAGCGAACGGTCGAGAGTGAGGCGCGAGCGGACGGGAGAGTGGGGTGCCAGCGTTCTCGGCTCGGCGTAGGCGTTTCACAGCGGCGTCTCGAGCACACATTTCCGGATGTTCTTGAGAGGCGCCCAGCCAGCGAACGGTGGTGGTGGTAGTGGTTTGAAGAGGAAAAGGCGCCTAATTTCTGCAGCCCGGTCGGGAGCACGGCGCAGCGCCTCAGCGAACGGTCGAGAGTGAGGCGCGAGCGGACGGGAGAGTGGGGCGCAGGGAGGAGAGAGAGCGAACGGCGAAAGAAGGAGCGGCGAAGCACTGCACCTACCCTCTCCTACACTCTTTCACACCACATGCTCCGGTTGCTAGGGGCGAGGATAAGCGCGCGCGCCCGCAGCTGTTGCTATGGGAGAGGGCGCCGCGGACAACGCCGGACGCCTGACATAGCCCGACTAAGAAATGCATTCGCATTTTTAAAAAATAGGCAGAATGTTATGATCTCACTTAAGCACTGGGTTGAGCACTTCCTCAATGACTTTTTTGTTAACCTATAATGAGATTAACTTGCCAACAAGTTACTCAGAAATTTTGCTCAGATAGCTCGCTCAATTGGGATATGCAGAACATCTACCTGCACTATAGGACGCATTCGATCATTCAGGAAATATTCCTCAGGTGCACTGAATATTGCGCAGTCAGTGGCAATGCAGAGAAAATAATCGCTATATAATTTACGCATTAGTAACTAAATAAGTATTTTGACGTTACTTTTATCGGCACAGATAGAACTTTCTTGCTGTTGACATACACGCATCGAACATAACCTAGTGGGAATGATCATTGCTTTTCAACATTCCTTAAATATTCACACTGAATATTGCATCCCGATACTTCAAGCATGGAAGACGTGTAACCTATTGGAATATTGTTATCGCCACTTGTGTTATTATTCCTCAATAAAGGATAGAACGTAATATAGCCGCCGTGGTGGCTAAGCGGCTATGGCGTTACGATCCCTGAGCACGATGTCGCGAGCTTGCGGCAAAGGCCGCAACGTCCTTGGAATTACACTTAGGTGCACTTTCGAGAACTAGAGTTGCTCAAACGTGGAATGACAAAAGCTGGGCTAGTTGGCAGGATTCAAACTTATTCACTGTTTCCTCACAGCGGCCTGCCTTGTGAGACCGTTATTTTGACATGCAAGACACCCGATAGTTTTTATCCAACTTCAAATGAATTTGTTCGCTTCGACTTCCCATTCCAGCAGCATCTACTTGTATACATGGAGGTTTGTTTGTTTGATTTAATGGCACATAGGCATCTTAGGCCATCTTGCGCCAAAGGCAAGGTATAATCTGTGTTAAAAGTGGGGTCTGCTTAGTGAGCTCTTTTCTAAGCAAGGGCCCCGACGGTCCCAACCGATAAGAATAAAAACCTCGTTCCTCTTATCAAAGATGCGAAAGTAGATGAGGCAATCAACAATACTTAGATAAGTACACGGTGAGTATAAAGTTTTCCCAGAAGTCCTGCTTCCCTTAAAAAGCTATGGACACATGATGTACGAACAAGTGCATCTTCGCCTAAAACCAGCGCTGGGTGAATGTCATGGAGGTGGCATTACACGTGCAGCAAAAAATGATGAAATCTACATAACATGCATGCAGTTCGCGACCACACATTTTCTTCGGGCATAGTTTCAGAAATTTCAGCACCAGCAACGAACGAGGCATCAGTGCTGAAAGCGTTCAGAAATGTCTTGCGAAGGGGAGCGCAGAAAACGTTCAGAAGAAAGTACGCAGGTCAGGAGCAGTGTTGCGGAGTTGCGACCCCGGAATTGGAATGACTCCGGAATCATTCCACGTTTTCGCGACCCCGGAATGGAATGAAAATGAAATTACGTCTTTTTTCGAAAATATATAGAGCACGTTTTCGTCTACGCGCTGTTTTTCAAACTTCAAACATTAGTAAGTCACAGCCTCGAATTTATCAATAAAGCAGTATTTTTAAAAATGGCTTGGCTGATTACAAGCACGGTACATTTATAAGCAACACGCCTACTACAATTCTGTCCTTATAAAGATTGTGTTGCTCCGAAGTTTGTCTCTATTTTTCGCGTAACCGCGGTTCTGTGCCGTTGGTATCCGTCGTGCGCGTCGTGCCGAACAGGCGCCGCCGTCGCGCCGCCGCCTTTTGGCGGCTATCTGATGACATCAGCTTTATGGGGCGTTCATTCTTAACTCGATAAATATATATCAAGATGCCTTTCTCACGTTGAAGAATTGCAGGAATGGAATTGAACTGCCCGGCCATTCCCGGAGTGGGAATGAGTTAAGTTTTTTTTGTTCTGAGGAACTGAAAGGAATGGAATTACGGCTAGTTCTAATTCCACTGAATGGAAGTAGAATGGAATGGAGGCGCCCATTCCACAACACTGGTCAGGAGAGATGGTGAACCAACTAACCCAACAACTCGCTGTTTTGTTCATAAATGCCTCGGGAGGTGAATCGACGTCCTCGTCTATATATGGAACGATTCTTTCTTGAGGCCACTTCTGTCTTTTTTAGCGGCTCACACCACGCAGCGCCGAATCCGTGAATGAAAATAAGCGGGGGCAGGCCGAGTGATGACGGTGGCCTCGCGACCTCCTCCCGCACCTTGACTCCACGAGGGCTGCCAACGGTTCGCTCCGGCAGTCATTACCCTCGCCCAATCTATAAAAGGCGCGACACAATGATCTCCTCGCGAAGGCGATCGCGCGGCTGCGATAGAAACCCTCTCCCGGATTGCTGACCATTACAGCGGCCGACCGATTCTCGATTGCTGTGTTTTGAGCCGAGCGACTCATTGCCAAGGTCAGGGCAACGCGGACAAGCCACGGGGCGTACTCGCCGGGTTTCCTCTATCTTCTTCTTTCACATTTCTCTTCTAGTTACGTAATGCAGTCTGGACCTTGCACTACGATGCCACTGCATTGCGCAGTACGTGTACTGCACTTTTGCAGCTTGATAGAGGCGGACGTACGAGTTGCATGATTACGGTCTCTTATGTTAAAACTGACAAGCTATAGAGCGATTCTTCGTCCGTATTTCGACATTTTTGAATTATTTTTTTAACTAGAGAATATTTGCAAATACATACGCTATTCAAGTAAAAAACACACGTCAAGCACGCCGCGAAAAGTTATAACGTACTGATAGGCAGAAAAAGAAAATAAGCGCCGGCCGAAACGACACGAAGAGAATAGCTCACGAATATTAATCTGGTCTCTAAACTGGTAACTACATAAATTATGTTCACGGGCCAGGACTAGATTTGTGGTCTTCTCTTTTTAGTCCATTTCCTGCCGTTGCGCTGCACGGAATAGAAAGCCAGCATGATAATACTACTTTTAAGCCGCAACACCGTCTTTGCCTGCGCAATGACTTGTGATTCAATTAGCCGTTATTTTTGCTTGAACAAGTATATGCAATTTCACATTCGTGCATCCCATTGTTATCTTTCTGCGCTATGTCTACCAAATGATTAGTTAGTTAGTTAGCCAGTTAGTTAGTTAGTTAGTTAGTTAGTTAGTTAGTTAGTTAGTTAGTTAGTTAGTTAGTTAGTTAGTTAGTTAGTTAGTTAGTTAGTTAGTTAGTTAGTTAGTTAGGGAGTGAGTGACTGAGAGGGCGAGTGGGTGGGTGGGTGGGTGGGTGGGTAAGTGAGTGAGTCGGTCAGTAAGAGCTCATTGGTGCATGAGCAACATAGTATGTGCTGCGCGTAAAATATTCAAAAAAACATGGTTGATCCCTCTGTCATAGGAATCGGAATAACACGAAAGTAAAACGTGCCCTTATAGAAGTAACTGAATGTTTACTGTAGATTGATATAGGAGAGTTTGCACAATGTATATTGATGTCTGGCAGCTATAGCACCGTTTACCCTGGATGCACCCACTTTGATGCTTGGTGGTACATCTCCATGCCGACGACTAACATCCATGTTCAATGACTAAACAAACCTCTGTGGCAGCTGTAGTAGTTAACGGTGAAAGCCTAATCAGAGAACGAGTTGTGATAGCTAGAAGAGCGTCACATATTGGACGCAGAACTTGGTCGCCATCCTGCGGGATGTTAAAATGTGATTGAACACCACGGCCGCACTAGGGGGAAACGCAAAGCGCGTCGTGCCGTCCCGGTAGCCTGGCCGCAATTTTTCTCGAGGCGAGCGCGTAGGCGGGGAACGCGGTGTTACAACCAGGTGAGGCAGGCGCGCGTCGCAGAGCTATTTTTGGTTTGATTAGCGTGATGCTATGAGCGAGGCCGACGCTCTTACGACGCTTGCGTTAAGGTCGTCACCTCGCGGTATGTTAAGGCATTGACAAAATTGCACTTCTATTGAAAACGCGCTGAATGCGACGAACCTGTAAAGCGTTGCAGGTACTAATCGCGGAAGCTACAGTAATGATGAATTACTCTACTTTGCCGCTCCCAGAGGGCAACACCACCCCGCCGACCGGGAGAGTGGTAGATATAAAAGGCGCGTTTGTAAAACCTCTAGAATCTGTGAAAAAAAAACCGTGGCGCAGTGGATAGCGTGCCCGGCATCTGTTGTTTCAGACCGAGCGGTCATGGGTTTGATGCCCGTTGACGGAACTTTTTTTCTTTTGCCATCTGATCGTGTACATTTTTTCGACGTCATTTCCGTGACGGAAATCCGTCACTGAAGTCTTGGTGGACCCCGGCATCAACACTTTCGTGTTAAATATCATTTTGACCAACTGTGGTTCCTTAATGAGCACCGAAGTCACAGTGCAATGTCGCTTTGGTATTTTGCCGCGATCCAAAATGCGGCCTCCGTGGCGAGGAATCACATCCACCTCCTGGATTTTAGGAGCGCAATATCTTAGTCGCTAGGCTTCCAGGGCATCTGGTAACACTCCATTCAGTCAGTGCCACATTCGTACCTGCCACGTGTGCCATCACCACGTTTAGGGTGAGAGGCCAGCTGGCGCTCTGGTGGCTCACGCCAAACTCGTCAATGAAGGCCACGTAGAAGAGCGCGCTGTTCTTCGATATCAGCATGGCAAGCAGTGCCGACATCGCCGACAGGGGTGCCAGACTCCAGCAGCGGTCTACCACGATGTCACGGCGGTCTTGGAGCTCCTTTGCCATGGCAACACCGTTGTTGATGCCTGCAAGCAGCAGTTAGAAGAGAGACTTTCAAGGGAGGAGAGAGACAAACGTAACATTCAAGCGTCTGTTTCACGCGCTTTCGCCTTTTTCAGCGACTGTTTTAGGCCACTGCACTTCACGAACGAACTTCCCGTGGATATGAACCAAGGGCCAGCAAACCGTTGCTCCCGTACCCCTCCCATCACACCACGTTTGTAAAACTGGGCATCATAGCGTCTTGTCTAAGAAATTCTCTACTGAAGTCATGTTTACATTCGACAGAGATTAGTTTTCTTGCTCAGACTTCCCGGCTGGTTTCGGCTGGTTTCCCGCGTCATATGCCCATGTCAGTGGCTCGTGTCCTGCTAAAAGAGATGAAGCGTGGATTTCAGCAGGGTCGGCCGGTAAGGAAAAAGAAGGTAACAGTTTGTTGTGGTGCCTTACGTGCACAATGTCAACCACAGTCTGAAGAAAATAGGCATGTGCGCTGCTGTAGCCGTTATCTTTTCCGCCCCTAACAAACTGTCAAAACTTTGTACGCTTGTCACTTATGATTCGAGAAGGAAAGCTGGATGCTTCAAAAAACACAGGGAGCAGTTTGTCAATTGCGAGAAATGCGTCGTCTGCTCTCTGGCCTTGACTTGCGGGAAAAGGTATATGGACAGTCTGCTCCCGGTGTGTCTGAACGAGAGGCTCAGGGAGCACAAGAACCTTGTTGGAAAGACTGTCCTTTCAGGCCACTTGTCGCTACACTGCAAAAGTTATGCCTGTGGATCGCTTTTCCGGCAGTTCGGTGGTCAATAAAGAGACGGATAAGCCGACCCGAGAAGTAGAAGAAGCTGACGAAATTGATCATGATAAAGATAATTGCGTCAGCGCTCCTTCCGTGACGCTCTCAATAAAGGAAATAGAAATTCTGAACGCTGATAAGCAGAGTGCAAAATGATGAGGGTCACATTCTTACTTTATTTTTGTTGGCGCTTGGCGTGTGTTGTCATTGGCTTGTTAAGCCCATATGCCCCTAAGTCCGGGGTTAAAGTTAGGTGCACGAATTTTTTTCAGAAAGTTCAGTGTGGCTCGAATAGATCACGTAGGCAAAAGGTGTTAAAGCTTTGCTTAGTAAAAGTATGTGGTGAAATGTCCAACATAGTGGACATCACGCCTTGACTTCGTTCTTCTGTTTCATATATTGGACATCAGGACCAAATACCACGGCGAAAATAACGTACCTAAAAGGTACTTTAAATATGATAAGGTACTTAAAAATGATAAGCAAGCAAACAAACTTCAGAAATGCAAGACAAATTACGTAGTTTGACGATTGCGGCCGTAGAACACGCCACTGCTGACCGCTCCCATTTTGGACTAGCATTCCAGGCGCGCCGCTGCATTGATTTTGCCCACACTTGACACAGGGCGCCAGTAGACGTTCAAAAAACTAATGAAAAAGTTTGAAACGTCAAATAGTGGGTGCTGGGGTTGGAGCAGACGACAACGAGTTGTCCAATATATTAGACAATTCTCCATAGCCGGGACTCAAGAGGATACAAGTTTGCTCCTTCAGAAATAGAGTATCACTCGTAGTTAAGCGCTGTCTTGTGTGTTCTTCCTCCATACCCATCTATGTGGGCTGTAACCATTCGAGAAAAGAGAGCGCCGCACGGTCCTTACTGTGAACAGTATAACTTTACGTGGAAAAGAGCTCACTCAGTTGCCCGCAACCGAATAAGCTCGCCTAATGAACGCGCTTTTCTCCCCGTATAACCGAAGCGAAGTTGTGGTGTGCGCTTATTTCGCGGGGCAAATCTCACGAATCGTTTTTAGGGATGAGCTGGAAACGCGGATATGCATAGAAAAAAGTGTGCCAGATACCTTACCTTTTACAGTAAATCTACGCGTACACAATCTGCAAACAGCTTTTGTTGCGATGGCAAGTATGTGGAAAATCCAGGGGTATTTTTACCGTCGCTATCATGTTCCGCATGAAGCGTATAGCCAGAGAAAAAAGTGTATACAATGTGCATCATTTCTTTCACTATGTGTATGCTAGTTGTGCAGACGGCCCTCTAGCACATTGTGCCAACGACGCCATAGGCTGCTCTCGGGCGTCCATACTTCCCATTGGGCTCTCCAAGCAAGCTCACATTGTAACGCGAATTCATTACTCGTCGCCCTGACATCAACGCGACAAGACTTTCGAGCACTCACAAGCCACTGACATACATCTCTCATCTGGCCGCTGCCTGTGACGAGTGTCAGCTGCAAGGGCGACCGTGTGCTTTGCGGCGAAGCGGCAACAAAAAGAAATGCAGAGCGCGTTCGGAGGGCCAAATTCAAAAATTATTTTCTTCCTTGAAACCAAAAGTGATTTCATTAGACTTTCTTCATTACTTTTTGATGAGATTTACTTGGACCGCATCAGTATGAAAACTACGGTGAAACATGCGACAAATCGCATATTTTCTCTAATTTCACAATTTTTTTCGGGAAGATTTCAAGTCCATTTTCCCCCTAAACATTTTTTCACTAAAATACGCTTTCCTGAAAGTCACACTATTATTAAAATTGGTTAGGGAGAGTTCCAGAGACCTCAAGAAAAAATAACGAACTTTGAAGATTTTTCAAGTTCGTAGAGATAGTTTTTGAAGAAACGTAGCAGGTAGTGAAACACAAAAATTTCGGAATTAATGAATAGGACAACTAAACAGATCCTCTGCAATAGCGCAAGCGTGGTTTCGAAGCTCAATACACAAAAATATATTTTATACACATTTTTCAATTAGGCACAGTTTAACAAATACAAGCGAAATTCGAGAGGGCGCCACGATCGTCAAAACATTTTTCGAGCAAAAATGTTTTGACGCCCAAAGTGCCTGAGCTTCGCTAAGAAATGCTTCGCATTTAAAAGATGGGCGGGGGATTGCAAGCTTCAAAAGGTATCACAGCGCTAGCGGACGTGGAGGATAAAGACACAACGGGACGAGCGCTAACTTACAAGCTAGAGGCTCATTTTGCTGATTCACGACGATACTGACTCTATAAAGGGTGTCTTTTGTGGACACGTGAGCGCTGTCAAGCGTTGTGACTCACGCCATTCTACGTCCGGATGGCTCAGTCTCAATACAGCGCCTAGAATATTCCAACACTGTCACTCTCGCAATCAAAGCATACGACAACGCACGAAAGCGCTTCGAAGCGCGCGAGTGCACGGGCCGCAATTCTTGACCCGGGCCCGGCCCGGGCCCGGAAATCTTTCAAATTTACCCGCCCGAACACGGCCCGGTGACTCAAAATGAGACCCGGGCCCGGTCCGAACCCGAGAAAATACTTCGCCTACCCGGCCCGGCCCGACCACAGATCAGGCCCGACCCAGTAATTTAGGTGGTGTTGCCGGAACATGGAATCGCCAGCAAGATGTTTTAAGCGGCAAATACCTACGCTTTGTTGGCGTGTGTTTTGCTAACAATTATACTTTAACATACGGTAATTTCTTGTAAAAAGGGGCTCACGGTGCAAACAGTAGAGCGGACATATTGGATACAATGATTGTTTCTTCGGCAGTGGTGTACTGTACCCATTTTTTCTACATGAAGGTCGTTTCGTAGCAGACATTGTAGCAAGGAAAGTGATTTTCAGCACGAGTTCAGTTTCGATAGGCAGCGCAATAACAACAAAGGATGGATCGATGAATGGATAAACTTTATTATGGTCCATCGGAACTCGCTCTAGCGCGCTGCGGGCCGCTCCGACATCGGAACAGAAAGACCAAGTCTCTCTGCTGCGTCGCAGGCCCGTTGGACGGCGCATACAGCTGTTCTTCTAGCGCGGAGCTAGAACCAGCCTCCAATACCAGCCTCCCATTTAGACGGCATGATGACTTCCATATTTCCATATTTTACAGCGCAAGACGACAACACAGTAAGGAACACAAGACACACGGAGCGTGTGTCTTGGAAGCTAGAAACCAACTCGCCCAACACATTACCTTGCGGATGATGACTTCGCCGCCACGTAACGCGGAGCTCCGCCAGAGCATGTGTTCTAGATTGGCTTGGCAGAGAACAAAACGCTGACTTCACTTTGTTTTTCTAGCGTTAGCTACACCGGCCTAGCCGAACCAGATTCGCGTGGATCCTCAAGAGTCGTGCTGCGCATGCGAGAGGATCAGTGATGTCACACACCGGAGCTGGCAGCTTCCGCGCACTCCGCCGCCGCCGGTCTGCGCTTTCCAAAGGAGTGACGTCGTAGCCTTGGCATATGCATTGGCGCCGGCGCGCGCGCAGCTATTCGCCTTCGCTGTGCAGTCGCCGTCTGACACTGCCCTGGAGCCGCTTGATAGCGCCTCTGACTGGTGTTTGCCAGTGTGGTATAGCCATGGAGAAGGAGAGCGCAAATGCTGCTCAACGGCGCAGAAGAGCGGTGAAGCTTATCTCATCGATCCCGAAGTAGTTGCCTGGCAAACTAAATATACATGTGCCACATAATACGTATACCGTGTGTGTGTCATTGGAGCAGCAGTAAGCATGATAATGAAGCTAATCCGAGGCAATCAGGAAAGCTAAGAATAATTAGCTGACCGTTTGCTAACGCTACGTTATCCTGGCATAGCTGAGCTAAGCCACTGCAACATTTTTTGTTGCACACTATAGCCTATTGAAATTTATAGCATGCTCTAACCACAAAGACAATCGTGCACCCTTCTAGATATGTAGCACCTGTTTTCACTATTGTGGCACCTTGCCACAGCAAGAGAAGCAGAGGTAGTGAGTGAGTGAGTATGAACTTTATTCAGGTCCTGAGGAGAAAGAAAGCGGTGCCGAAGGCCCCGCCAATCAATCCGGCGGCTCCACCCAGGTCGGGGCAGGTAGAGAGAGGCCTTCGGTGACAGCCCGGAAACAACCAAATTTGTGACCGTTGTGTAAAGACACTAATGTAGATAAAGGTATGGAACCGCGTGCACCACGTGTATGCGTATAAGCAGCCGAAAGGCAGAAAAAAACTATTTATCATAGCATTATTTTCACATACCACACCGCTGCTAGTATATACAGTCTATAAGTTCATTATGGCATGGTTTATAGTTTACTTCTTCACATGTTATTGTGAGAAAAATCAAAGTATCAAGAGATTCCTGCTTTAAGCACGCCATGCGCTGTTGCATCACATATCCTGCCGCGCTAAAGCTTCCTACACTGCTCGCGCTGGCCTCACGGGCGCACCACATCTGCCTTGCCGATTGCGAAGGCGTCGGCAGGCGTTGTTCTCAACTTCCACCAGTGGAGCAAATTTAGGATGTCTTTGCGGACCTCTGCAGAATGACCATAGCTGTACAGCTCATCCCTTCAGTTCTCTCGTACCCGAACGTTGTGCCACTCTTCAATGCCATCTATACAAACCTCTCCTTTGAGGGCTTCTCGTTGCAAATTTTCAGTAGTGTATGTTATGCACGGTTTGCACCGTGCTCGTTTTTTTCCATATTATAATAGGTTTATGCCTTCCCAGCGATGTTGTACCGGTAGAAGGTGGCCATTGGACTACGCGGTCAGGACTGGCAGGAGGTGGACGAAGCGATTTCGATGTATTTTCGGGGTTCGTTCGAATTTGGTAATAAAGGCGCGACTAAGCTCTTCGAAGCTTACTCATTGGATGCATATGGTTCCAGGTAAGTGGACATCACCCGGCACGGAATCTGTCTTTGTCCTTTTTCAAGCCAGATATTTCGTCAAGAGAATATACTTCACCCCACGCCTTGTTTAATGGACGTATTCTATTCATGCACATTACAACGCTGTTGCGGCAGTATCATGTAGCTCTCGCACTATATAGCGCACAATATTGGGCCTCATACACGCGACTCGCGGACCTCTCGCCAACGGCCCTCTGCCCGCTCATGACTGTCTTCATCCCATTTTTTTCTTTACAAATATGTTCTTGTGATACGCAGCCATCAAAGATCGAAAGCATCTTTTTCGTGAGGCACACCCTGCGGTCATCCCCTGTGTTGATACAAAACCGTGAAACAAAGCTATATTTCAGGATCGGCGTCCAGATTTTAGTCAATATGGGTGACACGAAATGACTGGTTCCCCAGACGTGAAAGAGATGTCCGTTTAATAGACAGATTTAGTTGAGCGTCCGCAACAACGTACGGACGCAGCCTGCCATAGGAAATGGCTGGCAGGTTGCGTCCGTACGTTGTTGCGGACGCCCAACTAAATCTGTCTAATGAAAATACTAAAGGCGAACTGGTGCGCCGGCCACATGCACGTGCCCTCGATGCCCCTCGGTTTCCTCTTCTTCGATAGAGTCTGGCACGCTACAAGTTGCTCCGTTCCGCACTAATTTCCAACAATGGGTATCGATACGTTGTTGGACTCCTGCCGCAAAATCCCCTTCAGGAATGATCCCGTATATGAGATATGGGAAAGATCTGCTGTGAAATGACGGTAGTTTTAAAACCTCTTCCCCCCTCCCACGCTCCTACCGTCGTCATTGCCCTAGCTCTTGCGGGAGTAAATTTTCGTGAATTCGGCCCGTTAGCTTAGGTGAGTTTGAGACCCCTGATATGGCGGAACAAGACGAAAGCTCAGACATTAACAGTGTGGCCGCAAAAAGCAGATTATGCATGTCCATCTTGCGCCACATGACCACTGGGAGCCGTCACAGAGTCACAGAAAAAAAAATGTGCCTTTATAGGGATTCTATGTATCAAGACTCCGTGCATCCTTTCGTTTTAGAGGGGGCTCTAACTTTCAACAACGTTTCCCCGCTTTGTAGCTCTGTGATCGCTTTTGCGATGGCATCTCATAGGTATAATCTTATTATATTACATTTATTACTGCGATTACAGAGTAACATTTGGGATATAAAATAATAACGAAAGCAAATAAAGCACAGAATAGCGAGATGTTACATGTAAGCGCCTGGTCTATTTACTTTTCGCTCGCCCGTTTCAGATAAATCAAGTAGCTCATATGCAAGAAGAAAAAGAAGTTCAGTACTGGTCCCTCATACAACTTCTCCAAATAGCTTACCCCACATCAAAAAAGCGTTCTTTCGAGATCAAATGTGGGACCTATATATATGCACAACGTATGCGGAACAAGGCACATTACAGAGAAAACGATTTTTCTATTATCAGTAAATTACCCCTTTACCATTCCAAAAGCACCACGTTCGCCGCGACAAGACTCTTGGTAAAAGAGAAAACTCGCAGGAAAACGCAGGTAACAACGCCAACTTGAAATTCACGCAGCAAACGCCGTGACGTCATAGATTCTGACGGCATCTACTGGGCCCTACATAATTTATAAAGGGTAAAAATGAAGTACATTGACCTCAGACTTAGCATACCAAGTTTCTCGAAATTTCCTTGAGTCAAGGTCCCCAAAAATGCGACAAATACAGTTTGAAATCCGTCACGTGCGCAGATTTCAGCGCGAAATTTCAAAATGGAATTTTGACCTTGATTTTCTCCTCTATTAATGGACTCAATGATGGTGAAATTAATGACGTTCAGGTTATCAGAGCACAATTTATCGGTCTAAACTGATTCAGTGTTTCACTTTAGTGTCCCTTTAAGAACGGAGCAAAGTCCAAGCCAGGCCCGACCCGAGACCGCCACCTCAAACCCGGGCCCGGCCCTAAGCCCGGAGCTTCAGACCCGAGCCCGGCCCGGGCCCGCCGTGAAAACTATTTTACCCGGCCCGGCCCGACCCACGGGCTGGGCCCGGGTTTTCAGGTAGCACCGAGCCCGTGCAGTGCTCTAGTGGCAGCTTTTCGTGTAGTGCGCGAAATACACCGATATGTAGGCTTAGCTTATAGTAGTCGTTATATTGAACACCGTGCAAGGCGATAAACAAGCGAATCTTCGTTCGAACGATCACATGAATTTGTGCATACCCAAATGGACGACGTCGTGTAATGCTGTAGCAGTACAGCCGGCGTGCTTTGATGGAAACGCATCGGTCGAAACAGAAACAGCGGAGGGGTTCCGCGACAGTCACGGAAAAGCGGTGTGTCCGTGCGGGTTTTGAGTATTTCAGGTAAAACAAAAAAACAAGCTCCGCTGACGTGCATGCAAGCGGAAAGGTAAACTTTGACGCAGTAACTGGCGCGAGCTGCGTGCACTTGCACGGGCGGAGTAAGGCACAGACAAAACTTTAGCATAATGGCGCAAATGGCGCAGCTGGATCATCGTAGGAAATGTTTACTGCATGTACAAAAAGTAAGGACAGACATCACCGCGCAGCATGTACGTTGCCGCAGGAAATGGCATCTTTTCTGTTTTCTTTTTCTTTTTTTAGATGCGAAGCAGCTTTTGCGCTGGGCTGTGTCCGTAGTTCCTTTGGCGACCGTCCCACCTAGCATAGCCATGTGAGCGCGCGCTCGCGCCATGAAAAAGTCTTCTTCCTCTCGTTCTTCGACCGCCTTGATGATGATACGTGCAGAGCACTTTAGGGGCCCGGGCTGCCCTATGCTGTCCTAGCTTGGCGTAACGAAGACAAAACCATGTGTGCTGGCACGCGCTAGCGCCTTCGGGCCTGTGTAAGGGGCTCGGTAAGACGCTGTGGCCTCTCCCCCTTACACTCTCTCAGCAATCACGTGATGGCGTCGGGGAACGGGATTCTGCAGGTGCGCGATGAACCCGCGTGGCGTGCTCCAACAAGAGTTCGGTACGAGCAACAGAAACAGTAACTACAATGAATTCATGGTGTGCTCCGCTTCCAAGGACGCGTTCACATCGGGCAAGGTGCCCGTGATGAACGGAACTTTAAGTCGACCCATGCGCTGCTTCGCATCCCCACATGGTTCCCTTTAGTGGAAAGTGATGCAATCTTGTTTTCTAATTGCGGGCTTTTAACGTCCCAAAACAAAGACATGATTATGAGAGACGCCGCAGAGGAGGGCTCCGGAAATTTCGACCACCTGCGGTTTTTTACCCTGAACCTAAATGTAAAGGGAAATGGCACATAACAAAGCAGAAAACTGGGCGAGTTGGTATGTATTCATCGTCACAGGATACCGCGCACTTAAAACGGGGACAAAGGGAGAAGAACACGACAACACAAGCGCTATCTTTCAACTAAAGTTTATTCAAGGAAAAACGGAAGAGACGAAAACAACACTAAATACCGCGCATGCGTCACTGCGCGCAAAAGAAACTTCTTCTCCCTTTGTCCCCGTTGTAAGTGCGCGCTATCCTGTGACGATGTAAAGGGAAATTGTAACGGTCGTTTCGGCCTGTCCTCTGCAACGTGACAGTGCACACTTGGCCCTCAAGTGAATATTAAGAACTTTGCATAAATGATCTTAGTTAGCCAATTAAGCACGATATAAAAATCTCGAGGCGTACCTAATCCTTTATTTAGGTGTCTGGACCTTTTCTATCGGCATTCGTGTGCCCTGGTGTATTCCTTTGGTTAGCGTTGTGCTTCACGCGTTGTCGACGAGGATCTCAGAGGCCGCGTAGAAAGAAGCGCGCGGTTGAGATCTGTTCCGCCAGGTGGCACAACGATCCCAGCATCTCACAAGATAAGCCTCTGCTCTTTCGATGAGGTAATTAAATTAATTTTCATTAATCCTCGTGACAGTTATTTGTTCTTTGCTGAACTTATGCAGCGAAGTCATGTGCATTCAATATAACTCTTCAAGCAAAACCATTGATTTCGTACCAGTTTGATTTTTTAAGGCGCATGTTCTGAATATTCTAAAAACCGGAAGTGAGCGCTCGACCGCAAGTGCTTGGAAGGCAAGCGAGAGTGTCACTCGCTGCTCGTGCAACTCAAAATGCCCTCATGAGCGCCACATCACAACAAGCCACATATCATTGGATTAATTCAGTTGCGGTTAACCCCCTTTTTAAGTTGGTTCCAGTTACGCGAAACACCCTCTACAGTAAGAGCGCAAGCATGCGCATTTAACAATAGTACCTCGTGAATGTCCTTGAGCCCAAGGGCCGGGAGGCACGTGCGTTCACTTAAAATAGCTACCGCAGCAGCAACCTCTGATAAGGGGCCGTGCTAAGGATCGCGCGGATATACCGTTTCTCCCAGCTAACTTGTGCCCAGGTGTTAAACAATGCGATAGTAGAGGCAGGCGATTGAAAACTGGTGCATATTGCTGACAGCCACCTTGCTCACTAAAAACAATTTTTGATCATTTCTTAATTTATTAATTAGGATTATTTAACTAAACTGCTAAATATTGAGTTTAGGCAAGAAATGGGATTTGGAAAGTTCGAGAGCATCGTCTGAAACACGCATTGCATTATTGGCGATAAAGACAGTCTCACGTGTACCATTCTACAAGCTGAAAGGAAATGCCGCGAAAAAAAAAAAAGAACACGTGACTAGCGCATTCGCGCGCCGCGATCGTGCTGCTCTCAGCTGTGGTTTGAGCGAACGAAATCAGCTGCGGCCGCAACTCGCCGGCTCCGTTGCAGCGGTAGGCCGATAAGTTGGCGGTTGTCTCTTGTCCCGCGTAAGTCAGTTAGCGCGTGTGACTGTGCAGATTGTAGCGAGCCTCGGCAGCTTTGAGAAGCACGGCCAAACCTCTGGCACTTGAAACGGCGCCGGGGGTTTGGCATATATGCTCGGACATGCAGCTTTAGGTATGCCCTTTACCGTTTCTTGGAGTGTATTGGAGGCAAAGGTGAGTATTACATGTCTTGTGGGAAGTTCCTTGTCCTTGTGCCTGATTTTGATGCGCTCTACACGTATGACATTTTCGCGCTTCCACCCATCCAAACGTTCTTCGTCGGTGATGTATGCGAGGTAGTAGTCTGAAACAACACCTTTGACGGTGTTCACACTTCGGTGTGCACTAACGCAGATCGGTCAATCTTCAAATCCGACAAGGTTGGTTAGTTTATCATACTGAAGCTTGTCTTTCACTTCGATTAATAGGTCACCACTGGCCATCTTGGTGGCTTTGTAGCCACTGCCAATGGTTTCTGTCAGGCATCTAGAGACAAGAAAAGGCGAGATGTTCGTCACTTTCTTTTTAGTGCTTTCAGAATGAATAACATGGTACTTGGTGTAGTTGTCCGTTTCGTTCAATGAGAATTGGTTGGCTACATCGGTGCGCCCCCGCTGTTTGTTTGTTGTTAGTTCGGCAGCCATGCCAGCCGCCCACCACCGAGCCCAACAAGGGGACGCCGCGAGACGCAAAGGAAACACGGACGCCAGCAGTACATGGCCGCTGTAACTAAATATAGTTAACGCTAGGTTGTGAGAGAGAAATACGAAGAGGTGGGTAGAGAGAGACAGGAAAATTCAACTGCCATATTCCTCTGGGTTGGTCAGCCCAGGGGTGTCGTCTACGTGAAGCCGGGGCCAAAGGGGTGTGTTGCCTCTGCCTTAAAGGTCTAATCACCCAGCATCGGCTCAAACCCCAGGATTCCCTTTTACAGCGAAAGCTGTTATGCGATCACAAATATGGCCGTTTTTGGCGCCGTAGTTGTCCGTCGCTGCCGCCGCCGCCGGTGTCCGTGACCACTATCGCGCGAAATCAGAAAAAGAAACTAAATAAGAAAAAATATCCGGGATGGAACGAGGTTCGAACCTGGACCCTATGCGTGGGAGCCCAGTATTCTACCTCAGAGCCATGCCGGGGCGTGAAACTGCCTTCCAAAAGGCCCTATACAGGCTTCATGTTGGGAAGGCCGTAATGTAGTGCCGTAGAACAGCAATATAACAACCAGGCCACACACAACTCGAATTCTGTAACTAGGCGTCACACAATGCGAACTGCGCAACGGGGGGTTCTTATATGCTTCCAACCCATTACAAAGGTCTCTGCCATTATTCTCCATCGTCATCAGCCACAGCATCAACAAAGTGCACATAATACCTACAGGTGTTTAGCGGGCACCACGGTTCTCCGCAAAATTACGAAAAATTGCATAGTGGCTGCCTCCCTACATAACAAAAATTATCACGATTTATAGCGTAGTGGGTTCCTCGCATGTGCCCTTCTATTGGTTGCCAAGGAAGCCCATAAGGCTCCCATGATTCATTTCCTTACATTACAAACATTATGAATATTTATGGAGTAGTGGGTTCCTCGCAGGTGAACTTCTATTGGTTGCCAAAGAAGCCCATAAGGCACCCATGATCCATTTCCTCAGGGTCTCAATAAAGTTATTTTTCTCTCTCTCTCTCTCACGTTAACCTATGTTATAAAGCGTGGTGGGACAGTTAAATAACGATCTGGCGGCACACAATGCGAATATGTAGTGGGTCGTTTAAAGCTTCCAACCCACTACGTAGGGCTCAGCCATAATTCTTCATCATCATCAACCGTCGCATCAACAAAGTGCACATAATGCTTTACTGATAATACCTCGCTACTCCGCAGAATTACGAATGATGTCGTGGTGGGTGCTTTCCAACTTCACAAAAATTATGATTTGTGGGTGTAGTGGGTACGCTGCTAGTGTACTTGGCCCATGAGTGTTTATAACGGACTCAGCTGGACCCATCGTCTTCTTGGCTGTTCCTTCGTGAGAACGACACTCTTCATTAACTCACTTCAGACGAAGAGGCACCGCGTCTTGCTCACATCTTATATTCAGAAGACCAGCAAGCAACCGAGAAAACGAAATCCGCAGATACGTCACACGCCCTCGCGCATGAGATAAGCTGACAAATGTGGATCGTTCATTTGTTATCTGGCGACGCAAACGCTTTTTTTTTTGTTCTTGTAAGAGGGCATGCGCTTACTCTTTCCCTGTTTGCTACTTGGCTCCGTCGTACGGCGCTCGCGCACGATAGTTAAAGATTTCGGCGGCTGTACATACATATATAAAGTATGGTTGAATCCCCGGCCATATAAAACTTGTGGCTTCGCCACTCTACGATAACAAAGTGCATCTCTGTTCTATATGCTCTGAAACAGTGGTGCACGAAGACATGCCAGTGCTAGGGCGATACTTTATTCGATGACCCCTGAATGCTAAGTTATAGGGGCATGTGTTATGTGAAATTGTACTGTCGCTAAGGCGTCCTCTGGGCAGAGGACGTGCTACGAATTCCTTCGACATAACGTGGATTGTGCCAGCATTACGCAAACAGCTGAAAACTTACCGACAATAAAAAAAAGCGAATCTCCGCTTGGGGAGACTGCTGGATGAGTAGAAACGTGTTCTGTGTATGCTATTCAAAAGTGTTCTTTTTATGTTCTATTCCATTTAATTGTACCGGGACGTGAAGTCAGCATCTTAAGAGCAATGGGTGTAGTAGACCAATAAATGGCGACCGCGTAGTCAAACCTCGATCGCACGAAGCTGTTCTAGATATTCATGAGGCACTTGTCACTACCGTATGGCGTGTTTAATAGTTAAAATTGAGCGGTTATGACGGAAAAACGACTACAGCTACGCTGCGTCAGCCACAAGGTCGCAGCGCTAAGGTAGCTGCGTAAGCTTTATAACTGCCCAGTTATAAAGCTTAAAACTGTGCAGTTACAAAGCTTACGTAAAAAGCCAGTTTCCTGATAAAAAAAAAGAACTAAGAATTTTAGGCAGAGGTATAAGTGAATCATCTACAATAATTAGACTGGGGTAAATACGTATGTGTAGTTTGCATAGTTCACCGAAATATTTTCTTTTTTTATACAGGGACACGCGATTAACATTATGTGTGAGTGTTAACAGTTCCTAGAGTTTTTTTCATGTGTTAACTATGCCGCCTTTCTAAATAAGTTGAGCGCGAAGTTTGTGTGTGGGCCCAATTCAAAGTGTGCATAATATAACCTCGATTGGCAATTATTACCCAATCTCGCCCCTTTTTAGGCACCTCGAACTGAATGTAGTGAATCACTTACCCTGAAAAAGATTACTCCTCTTGGAATGATTCCCCCGGCAGGCAAGTCAACGCGGTCGCAGAGAACAGAATGGATGTCGATGCTTTCTTTTTATAGCTGCTCCTACAACCAGATGACTGGATTTTTCTTGTGCAACGGCAAGATTGTGTCTCGCGTATATCTACAGAAAACCCATCTCGATGCAGCCACATGGCATATCGCCAGCGCCGACGACAGCCACAAAGCTAGTTCGTAGCGTTTTAAAGACGATAGTCTTTCTTGGGATATTTGAACGCAGAAATTTTGGCCTTTCTGTCTGTCTGTCACACGATTCAGCCAGTGATGTTCCGTCCCGCACCGAAGAATTCCCTTTCCGAGGCACGAAAATTCCCTATTTCAGGCGCTTTTCCCCGCATGCATCGCCGAAAATCCCCGAATATTTCCCTGCACAAACACAGTAATATAATATTCTATATATCACGTTATAACCGCACATGAGCTCCGATCTCGGAGCTCATGTGTTGCAAATGCATCGTGCACACCTGGGTTTTGAGTCTGACGCCCGGAATGAACAAAAAGACGCTCCGTGTAAATAAATGCAACGAATCTCAAAGGCTATGATGCTGCGTGCTACATGCGCCGAAAACTGTTCGAGTATCCGAAGGCGCCTCGCAACCGAAGCGTTTTGTACATTACAAAAAATTTTTCCCTTCCTGAAATTCCCTGCAATAACGCGAAGATTCCCTTTTTCCCTTTCGTCTAAAATGAGGCTCGAAAATTATCTGAAAAAGTTTCGACGCAAGGCCGAAGCAATGAATGTGATAGCAAGAAACTAATGCTATATTAAGTTAGGCTCGCCAATGGATACTCTCAGTTTGAACAGCGCTCCTGTTGCAAAGGCGGCCGAAGCAGCGAAGGAAACTAGCGTGCTTCAAGTGTCGAGCTGTGACACTTGATAGTTCGCGCTCATCTTCTGTTTGTTCGTTTAGCGGCGTCCCTTCAGCTCGAGTGGCTTTCGTACGCTCCGTAACATGAGCGCGGACATCACGGTGAAAGCGTGAAACATCCCTCTTCCCCTCAGCACAAGAAAACCGCGCGAGCAGACAGCGGAAGGGCAAGGTTCTCCCTGCGCAAGTATAAGAAGAAGCGAGCGAGCTCGCCGACGACTTTTAAATGCGCCTGTCGCGCTCCTAACGCCATCTCGCTGGTAATGAAGAAACGCTTATAAGCGCAGCCGTCTCCGAGTCCGTCCAGCGGTAAAGTGTGTGCATATAACGCTTGCCGTTACCTGCGTGGAGGATCTGCGTTTCGTGGCGTAGTGGCTAGCGCCACTCGCTGCGGAGGAGGAGGTCCCTGGTTCGATTGCGCGCTTCGGAAGCATTTTTCTGAATTATTTTTCTTTGGGGCTTTTATGTATATATACATACTTATACATATACGGTGCATGACGGCGGCGACGGCGACGGCAAAATCCAGCTAAGACTGTCCATATAATTGCTATCGCAATAAAAGGGAAAATTCCCTGCGCGAAACATCACTGGATTCAGCCACCCGGCCAAAGTTTAAGCACTTGCTGAACGCCCAGCCATCTTGAACTGGTAGCTGCGTTCATACTTGTGAACATTGTCGATCAAAAAGCAAATATTACGCATACCTGAGGCTAAACATCAATACGTAACTATTAGGTGGCCTGTTCCTTTACTATAAAATACATAGATACGTAATTCTAAAGACCCTAGTGTTTCTTAGGCTGCGCTGAAAATGCGCCGCTATGCACGAAAAAGCCCTCTGCCGACGATATGGTGCTGCGACGTGTCAGTGGCCCTGGGCTCTGCACAAGCTCATGTTTCCCGACGCCACTGCCAGATGGCGTCCACATCTCACGCAGCGCCTCAAATAATGCGGATAAAATGAAACCTGTTCATACAAACCTCTATTGCACTTATCATGCCAGGGCGGAAATGGTACGAGAACAGCATCACGGGTGACCGCGGATGACAACAGGACTCATGTAGTAAGGCTGGCAGTAGACTGTCATCTTTCGACGACATTTGCAGCGAAGCACGCAGATACGCGGCCAATTTTTCAAGGCGCAAGAGCTGCTGAGGCTATGCTGCGCCAGGTACAATGCGGTAGGTGAGGAAGGATGAAGTGATGTTTTAAAGCTCATTTAAAGAGCCACATTCTTTCAAGAAGTTCAGCACAGAAGACAAGGGTACGAGTGGACCATCTCCAAGAAGTAGAGCGGGGTGGATAGGCGTGTATTCTTTGTACAGCTGGCCGAAATATTTTCGTGTCTGCGTAGCAGCATGAGGACATGTGATTAGGATGTGTATGACTGTTAAGGGTTCTTGACATTTTTCACAGATTGGTTGTTCACTGTTTGTGAGTAAACAGTTGTGTGTCAGGTGTGCGCCCCAATACGGAGTCGGCATAAAACGACCTCAACAAAACGTTCTTGTTGACGATAGGTCTCCCATTCTTCATGTGCGGGCTTTACCAGGTGAAGCTCATTATTTGCGCACGAGTCCCAATGCTGCTGCCATTTATCAAATATCATCATAATCATCAGCCTGTCTACGCACACTGCAGGGCAAAGGCCTCTCCCATGTTCTGCCAATCAACCCGGTCCTGTGCTTTCTGCTACCACGTTATACCTACAAGCTTCTTAATCTTATCTATTCACCTAATTTTCTGTCTCCCCCTCACGCGTTTGCCATCTCTTGGAATCCAGTTAGTTACCCTTAAGGGCCACCTTTCATCCTGCCAACGTGCTACGTGCCCGGCCCATATCCATTTCTTCTTCTTGATTTCAACTATGATCCCTAACCCCCGTTTGTTCCCTGACCCACTCTGCTCTCTTCCTGTCTCTTAAGGTTACACCTATCATTTTCCTTTCCATCGCTCCCTGCGTCGTCCTCAATTTAAGTTGAACCTTCTTTGTAAGTATCCAGGTTTCTGCTCCGTACGTAATTACCGGTAAGATGCAGCTGTTATATACCTTCCTCTTGAGGGACAGTGGTAGACTACCATTCATGATTTGATAATGCTTGCCGAATGATCCCCATCCCATCCTTATTCTCAGACCTACTCTTCTGCTTTCCGTATCCAGTTCAATAATCATGAGCTGTAATTCGTCTCCCGCGTTACTCATTAATGCAATGTCATCAGCGAATCGCAGGTTACTGAGATACTCTCCATTAACTCTTATCCCTAATTCTTCCCAATCTAGGGCCCTGAAAACCTCCTGTAAAGATGCGGTGAATAGCATTGGAGAGATCGTGTCTCCCTGCCGTACGCCCTTTTACAGCGAAAGCTGTTATGAGATCATTTCAGCGGCCGTTTTTGGCGCCGTAGTTGTCCGCCGCCGCCGCCGGTGTCCGTAACCACTATCGCTCAAAATAAGAAAAAAAAACGAAATAAGAAAATATTTCCAGGATGGAATGAGGTTCGAACTTGGGCCTTCTGCGTGGGAGCCCACTGTTCTACCACAGGGCCATGCCGGTGCTTGAAACTGCGTTGCAAAAAGACCCTATACAGGCTTCATGTCGCGAAGGAACCACATTAACACATGTAATGTAGTGTGGTAGAAGAGTAAAATAACAACCAAGCGTCACACAACGCGAATTTTGTAACCAAGCGTCACACAATGCGAATTGCGCAACGAGTGGGTTGTTGAATGCTTCCAACCCATTACAAAGGGCTCTCCCATAATACTTCATCGTCATCAGCCACAGCACCAACAAAGTGCAGATAATGCCTTAAAGGCGTTTAGCGGGTACCACGATTCTCCGCAGAATGAAGAAAAATGAAATAGTGGCTGCTTCCCTAGTTCAAAAAATTATGATCATTTATAGCGTAGTGGGTTCCTCGCAAGTGCACTTCTATTGGTTGCCAAGGAAGCCCATAAGACTCCCATGATCCATTTCCTCAGGGTCTCAATAAAGTTAGTTCGCTCTCTCTCTCTCTCTCTTTCACACGTTAACATATGTTATAAAGCGTGGCGGGAGAGTTCAATAACGACCGGGCGTCAGACAATGCGAATTACGTAGTGGGTCTTTTAAAGCTTCCAACCCATTATAAAGGGCTCAACCATAATTCTTCATCGTCATCAACCGTCGCATCAAGTAGGTGCATATGATGCTATACAGGTGGTAGCTCGCTTCTCCGCAGAATGACGAGTAATATCGTGGTGTGTGCTTCGCAACTTGTACGTTGCTAATGTACTTTTATTAGTAGCCACAAGAGAGTATATAACGGGCTCTAGAAATGCCGCTCTTCCAGCTTTCGCTGTGACTGTGCTGCGCTCTCCGCGCAGCCCTGGCGTTTTATGGAGGACTATAGTGGCTGTGGATCCGCCGTAGATTTCTTCTATTATGTTTGTATAGGCTTCGTCGATGCCCTGATTCCGCAGTGCCTGCATGACTGCTGATGTCTCCACCGACTCAAATGCCTTCTCATAATCTATGAAGGATATGTATAGGGGTTGGTTGTATTCTGCGCATTTCTCTATCACCTGATTGACAGTATGCATATGGTCTATTGTTGAGAAGCCTGTACGAAATCCTGCCTGGTGCTTTGGTTGATTGAACTGTAATGTCGTATTAATTCTTTGAGCAATTACTTTTGTAAATAGCTTGTAGACAACGGACAGTAAGCTGATGGGCCTGTAATTTTTCAGGTCCTTGACGTCCCCTTTCTTATGGATCAAGATGATGTTCGCATTCTTCCAATATTCTGGTATCATCCCCGTCGAGAGAAACTTCGTATACAGGGTGGCCAGTTTTTCTAACATAATCTCGCTACCGTCTTTCAACAGGCCTGACGTTACCTGATCGTTCACGAAGGATTTTATCAAACAACGCTTTACCAATTGTTCGCTGGCTGTCTTTAAAAGGAATTTTAGTTTTTATAACTGTTTGTTGAGCTGCTAAGGAAGCATATTTATCTGCTTTTTTTTCTTTGCCAGGTATATCAATATGGCTTGGGATAGCAGAAACAAATAGAAACCGCCTCGCTATTCGAACAATCGTATTTAAAATGTCGCCAATTGAGGGTTCACATTCTGATTACACATGTAATGCTTTTACTACACTTAACTAACCTGTGTATATTATCGCCTTCTTGTGTTCCCCAGTGGTGATATTTGGAACTGCTTCATACAAGTCATAGATTTCAGTTGTGAAAATGGACACGGACTGAGGAAATTTAACACTGACAGCACTTTCTTTTGTCATGATACCAATACCCACATGATTTTTTTTTGTTGTTTTTGAGCCGTCTGTATAATATTCGATGCAATCTCTATAATTATACTGAAGTGTACGGAATTCCTGAAATATGTGTTCAGGTGGGGTTTCTTTTTTTTAGGTGAGTTAAGCAAATGCCGCAAAGTTGTGTCAGGTCAAACCATGGCGGCAGTCTAGGTGTTTTCATGGCGACATCAAGTGCTTCTCCAGAGATGACATACGTGCGGCAGTATTCCTCGAAGCGTAGAACAAGTGGCTTGATTAACTTCGGTTTGTTTAGGTAGTGTAAGCGTGAGTTACACTTTGTGGCAATGTCGTGGCAGGTGTGTGTTGATGGGATGACCTTATTCTTAAAACAAGGGCGAACGTTAGTAACGCTCTTCGATGACACAGAGGAGGCTTGTTGCAGCGTACTTATGTACTTTGAACAGGCGATGCTCTGTAAGCGCCCCTCGACAACCGCAGACCGAGATTGTGTACAGGATCAAGAAGGCGACTATATGAATATCGTGCTGAGCCGTAAACAGTGCAACCATACGCTAAAATGCTGCGCACAACGGAACGGTAAATACTTAGCAGGCACAGTCGATCGAAACCCCGGTGCTTATGGGATAACACTTTGAGAAGACTTAGTGCCCCATTCGCCTTAATTTTTTAGTGTGTTTACGTGTGCCAGAAAGTTGAGTTTTCGGTCGAATGTAATTCCTAGAAATGTGTTCTTGTTTTACCTGAATTTCTATGTTTTTTGGTTTAAGAAGTGGAACAGGGAACATTCCTCTTTTTTGCGTGAAGAGAGCAGCAGTAGTTTTTTTGTGTGGAAAAGCGATAACCATTTCGGTCAGCCCGTTGAGTCAGCTTATTGAATAATTTGAAGTTGCCGTTCACAGGTTGACAGGTTCGAGTCACGACAGTCGATTTGAAGATCGTTAAAGAGACCGACAACTGCCCAGAACATGAAATGAATGCGTCGATAGAAAGACTGTCCGTCGCATTGACTCAAACCAACCCTGTTTTTTTCGTGAGAGATGAATTTATATGTTTATTTCTTAGTTGAATGTCGCGAAAAATGACATTTGGCGCCTCTGGCGCCGCAGGTCATTTGACTATGAGGAGAGTTGTGCTCAGAATGCAACCTTGTGGTACACCATTTTTTGGGGGGAGAAATATTCCTGAGAGTACTGTGCCAAGACGTACTTGAAATGTCCGATTTGACAGGAAATTACATAAGCAGTTCAGCATCCTTCCGCTCATCATCAGGTCAGCTAGGTCTCTTATAATCTCATATCGCCAAGTCGTATCATATGCTTTCTCTAAGTCAAAAAAGACAGCAAGACAGTGCTGCTTGTGTAAAAATGCATCTCGTATTTCGTGTTCCAGTCTGACGAGGTGGTCAGTTGTGCAGCAGCCCTTTTTGTATCCGCCCTGGTGCGGGTCTATAAGGTGTCTTGTTTTGAAGAATGAAGGTAAATCCTGTTTATAATGCTTTCGTATGTTTTTGCTAGAAACTTGTTAATGAAATGAGCCTGTAGCTGTTCGGAGATTATGGGAATTTACCAGGCTTTAGGAAAGGTATGACTATTGCATTTTCCAATCTTTAGGCAATCTGCAAATTTCCATATTTTATTGAAAAATTGGAGAAGTGCCTCCGCTGAAGCTTGGGATAGGTACACCAGTATTGTGTAGTGCACACGATCAGGCCGTATTTTTTTTTTAACAGGCGGAAAATATTTGTGCTCTTTTAATCTATCATTTAGGCGTATTCTTGTTTGGCCTATGTATGACGCACCGCAAGACAAAGGATTGCGTAAACCACATTATCGGTGCACTGTACAAACCTGTCGCGATGCTTCTTAGCGCAAACAGGTGTCCTACTTTGTTCGCTAACCCCTCGACACATTTTTGCCAGTTTCTCGGGCGCGGTAAAGACCACCTTTACTCCCGCCCTTTCCGCCACTTTCTTCAAGTTGTGCGAAACGGAATGTACGTAAGGAATGGCGGATACATTCTTTGTGCCGCAAACTTGTGCTCCTGCACGGTTGGCGTTAGCGCCTTGGTTCTTCACTTTAAGCATTTTTTTCTGCAAGGCTAGATAGATTTGCTCGCGGGTACCCCAGGCTTGTTAGACGACGAAGTTGGTCGTCGAAACTACTTCGTAGCCCGTGAACGCATCATTTCTTTATGTCATTGTAAAAAGATGAATAAACGATGCTGCGATTGACAAACTTAGAATGCGAGGAATGAAACAGCAAAACCGGTTTTTATGCTCTTGGATGGAACGCCCAGCAGAGGTGTTTAAATGAAAAATGAAGCCCTAAATCGAGGAAAGATAAAGAACTATCAACCGGAAGCCCGTGAGTCACAACTAAAGGTGCCAAGCACTAACGAAAAAAGCAGTAGTATATCAGAAGATTCCTTTTGCAAGTCTTCCTCGTCACATTTTAGAACAATAAAAAAGTCACCCACGAATCCGAAAACACGTAACACTTGCGTGGTTATCAGGCGCTGCTGCAACAGTCTAATTCCGCTAAAAAGATGTCACTCAGTATCGGAGCTACGCATGAACCGATGCACACACCATCTTTTTGTAAACAGATGTCCTCTTTCCACTCTACTTAAGTAGAACCAAGGTAGGTTCTTAGCAGCTCTAAGAATGAGCCTACTGCTATACCGGAAGTATGTTGGAATGAAATCGCCCCGTAGATGTCAATGCATTCAACTGCGCTAGTAAGAAGGCGCGCGCGCTATCTCGAAAGCCATCACAGCGGGCGGCTCGTTTACCCTTCTACGTGCTGCGCTCTCAACGAGAAGTGACTATGCGGAGAGCATCTCTCCCTCGAGCAGCCGTATTCTCTTACGCCAGCGTTTTGTAGTTACGCGAGGCCGGATACAAAACAGTTAGCTGCCACCCTCACTTCGTGTAACACCACAATTTGTTGCTATCGCATTCATTGCTTTTCCCTTGCGGTTAAACTGTGACATTTTTTTTAAACGCCGCAGAAAATCAGCGTGCAGCATGTACGTTGCCGCAGGAAATCGCAACGGTCGTTTCGTAATGCCTTCTGAAACGTAGCAGTACACACTTGGTAGGGACATCTGCAATCGGCATTCATGTGTCCTGGTGTATTCCTTGGGTAACTAAGTTTCGCGCGCTGCCAATACGGGGATCTCAGAGGCCACGCAGAAAGAAGCGCGCGGTTGAGATCTGTTCCGCCAGGTGCCATAACCACCCCAGCTTCTCACAAGATAGGCGTCTGCTCTTTCGGTAAAATAAATAAATTAATTTTCTATAATCGTCGTGACAGTTAATTTGTTCTTTACTGAACCTATTCAGCGACGTCATATGCATCCAATATATCTCTTTAAGCGAAACCATCGATTTCGTACTAGTTTGATTTTTTGAAAGCGCATTCCCTGAATATTCGGAAAACCAGAAGTGAGCGCTCGACCGGAAGTGCTTAGAAGAGAAACAATAGTGTCACTCGCTGCTCGTGCAACTCAAAATGCCTTCGTGAAAGCGACATGACAACAATCCACATGTCGTTGGTTTCATTCAGTTGCGGTTAACCCCTTTATTAAACTGGTTCCAGTTACGTGAAACTACCTCTCCAGTAAGAGCGCGAGAATGCGTATTTAGCATAGTACCTCGTGAATGTCATTGAGCCCAAGGGCCGGGAGGCACGTGCGTTCACTTAAAATAACTACCGCAGCCGCAACCTCTGATAAGAGGCCGTGCTTAAGGTCGCGCGGGTGTATAACATGAAAACTGCGACTTTCCTCAGAGTTGCTACATCGCTTCTGAGTCACTGGGTAAATAACATTTTGATGGGTGCCAGACGGAGGATGTCTATTCTAATTGTGGGCGGATGAACTTCGCTTAGGCTTTTTTATTATTATTATTTTTACAGGCGGAGACGTACTTTTTAGACTGCGCTTTGCGAAGCCGAGCACGCGTAGGAGTTCGAGCAGATAAGATCTATGTGCACTTGTATCATAACAATGTGCGTCCCTGTCCGATATACTATAAAACAATGGTACACGAAGACATAGCAGTATCAGCGGCGATACTTGCTTTTCGTGACCCTTGGATGTAAAGTCATAGAGGCACGTGGAAGGTATAGCTGTGCTGTCGCTTCGGCATCCTCTCGCAAGAGGACGCTCGAAGAATTCCTTTGACTTAACGTGGATTGTGCCAGCACCATGCAAACAGCTGAAAACAGGCTGACAATAAAAACAATTGCAGCATATCCACGTGGTGAATGATGATGAGTGGGGCGAAGCGAACTCGCGCTGCAGCACGGCGATGGCATTGGCGCGAGCGTGGTCTTTCTTCATGGAAGATATTGTAGCGCGCGTTCTGGTATGCAGTAGAAGAAGAAGACGACGTTGACGAGTGACAACACGCACGAGAGTCTCACTCGTCAACGTGGTCTTCTTCTTCTTCTGCATACCAGAACGCGCGCTTCTCACGAGCTAGAGGTGGCCCCAACTAGGTGGTTACAAACCGGTCACAGGACAGACCCACGGCTTTAGGAGCTTCGCCCCTAAAAAACGGATTCACTCTGTGCCTAGAGACATTGCTGGATGAAAAAGAAAGTGTTGTATGTATTCTACTGAAAAGTGTTTTTCTGTGATGTTCTATTCCATTTCATTGCATTGGGTCGTGAAGTCAGCTTAATAATATTTGGGGTTTAGCGTCCCAAAACCACGATATGATTATGAGAGACGCCGTAGTGGAGGGCTCCGGAAATTTCCACCACCTGGGGTTCTTTAACGTGCACCTAAATCTAGGTACACCGGCCTCAGACATTTTCGCCTCCATCGAAAATGCAGCCGCCGCGGCCGGGATTCGATCCCGCGACCTTCGTGTCAGCAGTCGAGTGCCATAACCACTAGACCACCGTGGCGGGGCATGAAGTCAGCATCTTGAGAGCGCTGGCCGTATAGACTCATAAACTACGATCGCGTGTTGCGTTCAAACTATGATCGTACGAAGCCCTTATAGATGTTCATGAGGCACTTCCAATCGAAATTTAGGTACATTTTGTTCTTTTATCTCAGTTATCGGTTCTGGCCTGCGATACTTTGGTGGGGCAGGTAGGGCATAGATAGTTTTATTTAAATTTAAGTTTCATTTATTTTCGCCCAACTCCACTTTAATGTAATGTAATATCACTACTGTATGACGTTCAATAAATGTTACGTAAATCGAAGTTTTGTGTCGCAAAGGCGGCTATGGCTACGCTGAGTCAGTCAAAAGGTGTATAATAAACAGCACAAACTGCGTGGTTACAACACTAACTTAAAAAGCCAGTTTCCTGTAAAATAAAACTGACAATTTTGGGCACGGGTAGAAGTGCATCATCTCGAATAATTAGACTGGGGTGAATAGGTACGTGTAATTTTACGCAGTAGGCGGAAATATTGTTGTCCTTTTTTAAAAAGGAGGACATGCGATTACAAATTGTGTGAGTGCAAACAGTTCTTGGATTTCTTTCACGCGTTAACCATGCTTCCTTTCTAAAGAGGTTGAGTGCGAAGTGTGTGTGTGTGTGTGCGCCCAATTCGAACTGTGCATAATATAACCTTATTATTACCCAATATCGTCTCTTTTAAGGCACATTGAAGTGAATGGAGAAAATCACTTACCCTGAAAAAGTTTATTCCTCTTGGAACCTTTCCTCCGGCAGGTAAGTCACCGTGGTCGCAGAGGACAGAATGGATGTCGACGCTTTCTTCTTATACCTGCTCCTACAACTAGATGACTGGATTTTTCTTGTGCGACGGCAAGATTGTTTCGCGCGTATATCTACAGAAAACCCATCCCGATGCGGCCACATGGCATATCGCCAGCACCGACGACAGCCACAAAGCAAATCCTTTTGCTTTCGATAGCGTCCGCAAACGCTGGACACCGTCTCAGAGGGGGAAAGCGAAACCGCCACTTGCTATGTATAAGTGCCATTACGAAGGTTAAAGTGACGCGGCGGTCATGAACTGCAATAGGCGGAAAACTTGCTCGTGTTTTCGAAATATGTGTAATACATGCTCTTGCGCAATCGCCCGTCCACCAGCCTGCTTTGCTCCACGCGCGTACCCACGGCTGAGTACTTTAAGCACTAGCCCGCACAAACCACACCTGCACCGCCTCTTCGCGCCGGGTTTTGATTGCTCAGTGCCTTGCGCCCTAAGGAAATTGGACCTTCAAGGTTGTGAAGCAGATGAACGCCCTGCGATAAACTCACGATTTGCTTAATTTGCCTGCTCTCATCTCTAACCTTCGAGAGGTGCTCAAGGACGCGCAACAGTAAACACTCGGTAGTCGTAAAAAGGTACGAATGCGAAGCCTGCAGGTAAGAATGAACTGGTCAGAAGTGGCTCCAAATAATCACGCACAAGGGAACGCCATTATCACGCGTTATTTATTTGTCCCATGCTCATTCGTGCTGTTCCGTTGGCCGAAGCACTACGTGTTCAACGATATTTGCTAAATCAACGGCATTTGTTATGTAAGGGATGTGCCATATCGGGTGCCTTAGATCACGTTATAATCAACACACAAGAAAAAAAAACTGTTCAATGCTATATACATGGTTATGAGACCTACACAATCTTCGGTAACTTGTCCTGTTTCACCGCGCAGATAATTTCTGCGTACTAGTCGCATTACACCTTCAAAGGGACTCGCGCTTAGAACTGCAGCATATCCTCGGCCCATGGCAAAGTACAAACTGTGCGGTACGCGCCACGAAAGCCCTGTTGACGTTCTTGCGGGCCACGAGCCTGAACGATACATTGTAAGTAGTGCAATCTATGTCTCTGTATACGATGTTAAGTGTTTATCAGTGTACATGTACTAATCATCACACAGCACCTGGAGTAGCATGTTCAGGCGAATAGCCACGCTAACATGTCCAGCATTTCATTAAACCCTTTCTCTTTCCTAGTCCAGGGGTCTCAAACTCGCCTCAGCTAGCGGCCCGCAGTACGAAATTTTTAGTCGTGCTAGTGCCGGGATAGTGACGATGATTCAAGAGGGGGGGGGGGGGGGAAAGGGGGTCGAGCAATTTTTAGGCGTAGGGTAAAACGTAGGGTAATAAAAAAGTTGTGTAGGGTAAAGAAGCGTAATTTTGACCGTTACGTAAGGTATTTTCAGAAATTAGTTGGCAACACTGGGGGGGGGGGGGGATATAGATCTTGAACAAAATACCACCTAACGATAACTGTCAGTACTGTAGGTTGGTAAAGGTTCATGATGAAACAAGCGCACTATGCATGAAGACTTAGAAAGGACACAGGACGGACATCTAACGATGCCATGTGAAAGAACGGCTTTCCGATATCTCATATATGGGTCATTTCTGAAGGGCAATTGGCGTCAGCTTTCGAGAAAAAACATCGATACTGGTCTCCACAACAACTAAAATCTGCTGAAACTGAAATGTAGAGTTTTGGTTCCACTGTGATGTTTCAACGCATAATGACCGCATGGGGTGCCTGCACGAAAAAAAAAAAAAAATGCCTGAGACCAGTCCCGTCTGTGGCTTACCCGAACGTAGCGTTATTAATCGCAATAGGCGAGAAAATAAAGCGAGTACCATTTAGCGACAAGTCACAAAACTTTATTCCTTGTGAAGCTACGCGCCGCGTCTTTGAGACCCCTGCTCTAGTGACACAGCTTACCTGTCGTGGCATCTTAGCAGGCCGAGGTCTCGCGCGCATAAGCTCGCGGTAGTGGGTTAAATTCCCAGCCATGGCGGCCGCATTAGCGTTATGCGGCCGCGATCGTAATAATTTGCTATAGGGGCGAATTGTAATCACAGCCCCGTACTTCGAGTTCGGTGCACGTAAGAGAAGCCAAGGCGGTCAAAATTAATTCGGAGTCCACCACCACGGTGTGCCTGTTAATCACACAGTGGTTTTGGCACGTAAAACCTGAGAAATTATTACTTGTTACTTGGCGAACTCTACAGCCGACCGCGCAGCTGCCAAGTTTTTGCCCAAGAATACAATAGGCGGTAGACGAAGAAACTAGAATTCCACGACAAAAAATAAAAAAGAAAAAAAGAACTGATCAGGAGTTCGAAGAATCATAGAGAGAGAGAGAGAGAGAAATAAATGAGGCTTTACAGATGCTTATCGGTACAATCGGTGTGTGATAACGTCCCCCATTGCTCGCCACAAGAAAATGCAAAGAAATTCTATTTTAAAAAGCCCCGAATTTACAGGAATAAACCGACATACGCACATGTGCAGGGCACATACAGTGCAGGGTACGTGGTACAGGACCCAATGTGCAGGGCAGGTAGTGAGAAGGCAAGATGACGGCTGGTCACTAAGAGTTACAGACTGGATTCCAAGAGAAAGCAAGCGTGCGAAGGGGGGACAGAAAGTTAGGTGGCCTGATGCAATGAAAAAGTTTGCGGGGATAACGCGGTCTCAAAAAGCACAGCACTGGTTTGATTGAAGAAACATATGATGACGATACGCGGGGTTCAGCGAAGCAAGGGCCATTTGTGGCCAAAGAGCGCCATTACTGCTGATGTGGTGTCAGCGTTAATTGACCAATGAGTTACGACGATAAGATGTAATACGACTGTAATGTGACTAAAAGCAATCGCTATCAAGCGTAAAAGGTAGTGTCAATATATGACAGCGACAAGTGGAATGGTCTATCGCTGTTAAATATGGGACAAGTGACACGGTGCCAAAATGCGACGATATAGAAATAGCACGATTGCATCCTCAAGGCCTGTGAGCCAGAAAGCCGGTCCTCTCTGTAATGCAGCTTCCGCAGCAACAAGCCCTGTTGAAAGGCCGTACTACGGATTTCCTGAGAATCTACCGTTAAAACTACACAAATCTTTTCAAAACATTAATAGTGATTTATATTTGAAAAGAGGTTTCCCACCAGGGGCATAGGCAGAAATTTTTTTCGGGAGGGGGAGGGGCTCACTTCCTTGATCTGAAGTGGGGGCCGGACAGGGAGACGGGGTCGAGTGTCATTTTGTGCTCTATATACGGCTTTACGTGATCTATATGCCATGGCAAAAAGAAATTTCGGAGGGGGGGGGGGGCAGGCACGGGCCCGGTGTGCCACCCCCTGCCTATGCCACTACTTCCTACCCACGAGCATTAAAGGATGAAGTGGCATTTGTCGCCGCCATATGCGATTAGAAAATGCTTTTTCCTGTAATACTCTAGTTCTGTGGTTTGCATGAGTATCTGGAGCACGGTACCGGCTCCCCACATCTATCATAGCTAGGTGGGTCACCATCACCTGAAGCGGTGGTCTAACGGTTACGGTCCTAACCCCACAGGCCACGGGATCCAATCCCGGCAGCGGCGGCCGCATTTCGTTAGAGGCAAAATGCTAGAGGCCCGTGTGCTTGTATTTAGGTGCACATTAAAGGACCCCAGGTGCATAGGCTTGTGCACGGGAGGGGGGTCTAGGCACCTAAGAGGGAGGGGGGCAACGTCTGCCCCATACTTTGACTCAATGGGGGGAGGGGGGCTGCGAGGAAACTTCGCCTCCCCTTAACCGGAACCCTGCGCAGGCCTATGCTCAGGTGGCCCAAAATTCCGGAGCATTCCACTACGGCGTCTCTCATAATCATATCATGGTTATGGGACGTAAACCCCCAGCAATTACTGCGTGATTCACCACCGGACAAAAATGTGCGCTTGCGCTGTGTGTATTGCATATTCTAAGCCTGCAATGCGTGACTTCTACGCGGTATGTCATGGATATTGGCGACCAATTACCCATGATATGGTTTCAAAACATGTGCCTTATTATGTGTTTTATTATCCCATAAGCGCTGCCATAAATCCCCCAGCCTTCTTAGGAAGGGTCTTAGGTCCATTACAAGGACAACTATTGATGGATCGGCAGGGTCTTCGCGGACGGCTGCAGCTACGTGGTCAGCCAACACATTTCACATGCACTTTTACTTGTACCTCATCACTAATCTTCATGTGCTTGAGCATGAGGCATGTCACACATTTTTCAAAGGTTTCGCCACTTCCTCGTCGAAACAACCCGAAACAACGCGGGAGCGCGTGGCCAAGCGCACTGTAAGGTTGACTGTGCCGCCAATTGTAACATGTTTAGGAGTTGTGAGGGCAGGGTTTGGCTGTTCCTCCGAGTGCGTATCGCCTCTACTCGCTTTCACGCCCGCCCTCGTTTTGCCTTCTGATGCCAGCTTCGAGAATGATAACTGCCGCCATGGCTTGACGTCCAAACTTCGTGCACGAGAAGTCAAGCTTCACAAAATAAGTGATATCTAACCTGGCACTTTGTGTTTGCCTGACTTTACTTGAAGGGGAATTCCGGACTGATGCGCCGCGCATCCAATAGCGTGAGTGTGGCTATGTGTTGTGCGCAGAATGAAATAGTAATATGTTCTTTACTTTGGAAAACGTCCCGTCTGCCACACACTGAGCGCCTGCACATAGCTTAACTGTCCCTGAAGAAAAAATTGGCCGTGTATCTGCGTGCTTCGCTGCAAATGTCGTCTAAAGACGATAGAAGAGGCGCTGCGTGAGATATGGATGCCATCTGGCAATACGTCGGGAAACATGAGTGCTGTGTTGCGGGCTGGTAGTCCCGGCGCAGCGGCAGGCGAAGACCGGCGGTGACCAACGCGACCGGTGGGGACGCCGGCCAGCCCAAACAGGCTGTTTGGCGCGATGCGCCGAAGGAGAAGAAACGTCCGCACTCAACGAGTACTCTCCACAAACTCTCTTACTTACACGTCGCCTGGGTAAAACAGGAATGCCAGAGCGGCGCCCCCTGTCATTCGTACAATGCAATACTGAACCGAAACCGAAACACAACATGAGCTTGTGCAGAGGGCACGGAGGAAGACAAGTTTCAGCGCAGTCGCATTTTCAGCGCACCTTAAGAAACTAGGGTTGTAACATTGTAGGGCGAGTAGGGCCAGAAGGACCGTCACGACGAAAACCTTCCTCCTCAGTCGTATTCGCCTGGAACGTTGGTGTGGCTTCGCGTTCCCTCCTCCGCTCCTGGCCTTTCCACAAAGCTACTGCCTAAGTACGAAGGCCCCTACCGCTTCCTACGTCAAGCATCCCCAATTAACTATATGATTGAGCCTGTTCAATCATCTACGGACCGCCGTCGTCGCGGCCGCGAGACTGTTCACGTCGATCGACTGAAGCCGCATTATGACCCACCAGTTGTACCTGTTCCTTAGGTCGCCAGGATGGCTCCTTTTCCGCGGGGGAGTGATTTGTAACATGGTAAGGCGCAGACAAGAACGCCTGCGAAAGAAGAAGACGAAGACGGTTGTTGTTGGCGCTCGCGCTTGCTCGGCTTGGACCGCTGATCGCTTCAGCGTTACTGTCTCAACGTTAAACGCATACCATCAAGGTATTTAAAACTGCGTATCTATGTATCTTCTATTAAACGAACACACCACCTAATACTTACCTAATGATGCTACGCCTCAGATATGCGTAATATTTACTTTTTGATCGACAACATTCACTAGTATGAACAGCCATACCAGTTCAAGATGGGTGGGCGGTAAGCAAGTGGTTCAACTTTGGCCGGGTGGCTGAATCGAGGGACGTGCCGACAAACAGAAAGACAGACAGACAGAAAGACAGACCAAAATTTAGGCGTTTAGGTTCCCCAAGAAAGACTATCGTCTTTAATATACTCAACGCCAAATAGCAGACATGGCGGTGAGGTTAAGACTGTCAATCGCATCATCCAAACTGGTAGGGATGAAGGCCGCATCCGCGACGTTCCTCATAAACGGCGCCCGCGTGCAATGACTGCTGCTCAAGACTATCCTTGACATCGCGCAGGCAAGCCCTTTCAGCGCTGCCAAAGAGATCGGTGCTGCCGCTGGTGTGCTTGCAAGCGCGTCGAGAATAAAGACTAGCAGAAAGAAAACTCAAGAGCCACTTCGCGGCCCATAATCTGCACCTCTCCGAGGCAAACAAGACAGAGTGCGTCTTCGCGACCGAAAACGTCTCCTGGGCAACGGACGATTGAAACACCGTACTTTTTTTACGATGACTCTACCTTCACAACACCCTGGGACCAAAAGCAACGCGTGCGGCGCCCTGTCAATGCCCGCTGCGACCCTCTTTACATGCAGGAATTCGCACTGAGAGGTCGTACTGCTGTCCCGAGATGAACTTGGCGTTTTGCATCGTATTGAAGGACCGCTGACATCGGCAAGGTATTGCGACATCCTTCATTATGTTGTGATTTCTTACGCGTTGGACATGCCTTTTCCTGATGGAGACTTCCTGTTCCAACAAGACCTGTCACCTGTCCACACCGCGAAGGCTGTTCAGAAACTTCTAAACATGCGAGGGGAGTGGTGTCGCAGATGGGTCGCCAAAGGGGCAAACCTTAACATCATTGAGGACGTATGGGGTAGAATGAAGGTCAGGCTCTGCAAAAGAGGATTGCACGGTTCATTCGCTGACGGGCTATGGAGTGCTGCAGAGAACAATGGATGCGCCTCCAAAATGAACAGTTTCATTGAGAATCTGAACGCGTCACTCCTGTCGAGAATGCAATTGCCGTTAAAGCGGCCATGACCGGTGTAACGAAGTAGACTCGGGGGCTTAGTTACGTGCGTTAGAGACGACTCCAAGGGCAACCAAGAAGAGGACACCGTGGCACGGCACACAAACATATATTCGAACACAAAACGCACAAACGACAATGATAACAGACTACAACTGCATATAATATACACCCAAGCTGCCTCTACATAAGAGTTCAAGCAATATATAACGCCCATAGTTTGCTGTTGGACGAAGCTGCCGTGGCGTTCTCCATCACAGAATCGTTCGACGAGTTCTCTCCGGTTCTTCTGCGTCTAGTCTGCTGGGCGCCAGTAACAGGAGACGCGCCGTTTGCGATGTCCCTCGGGCGTTGGCGCCCCACCAGGTACCTCCGACAGATGTTGGCCTCCCGAACGTTCACATCCGACCACGCCAACGCGTCTTTTCTGCTCCAGATCCTTGCTCCGTCAGCTTGACTTATGTGGCCTGTTCTATTTCTTCCTTTTTTTTTTCTTTGCCCACGTGGCCCGTGCAGCACAGTGTCTGCCATGCGAGGCCAGTAGTGCTGCTTGGCGCGTGCTTGCGCGTTTCTGTAGCCACTTCGTCGTCCTCGTCTTTGTGGCGCCGATGCACTTCACCACATTAGCCCCCATTTCGAGAAGTGTTCGAGGGGAACACTTCGCTGTGAAATCGCATGCTATGGCATTGTTCCGTAGAAATAGACACACACAAACAACAACGCACCGTAGAGAGATAAACACCCGTCGTCGTGATGTTACTCATGAGTAACACAATGTTTGTGCAATCTTAACATATATGCACATTGCGCAAAACTAGTTATCTCACCCGAAGAGACTACCAATTTGGTGCTTACCTATGTATGATCACATGCAGGCTCACATCACCTGCGACTCTAGTAGTCGGCACCCACGTTGGTGGCTCCAGGGATATAACGTACAGGAAAACCATATCCGGTCAGAAGCAAGCTTCAACGGAGAATGCGCGTAGTGAAGACCTGTTTGAATTTATGTATTGCAGGGGCCGGTGGCCTGTTTCCAATATGAAATGATGATCATACAAGAATACATGAAATTTCTTGATTGCCCATACTACCACTAGACATTCAGGTTCTACAGCGGAGTATGCACCTCTCGTGGCAACAGCTTTCGAGTGGCGTATGTTACTGGATGTAATATTGCGTCATGTTCTTGGAGAAGCACAGCCCCTAAACATTGCTCTGATGGGTCCGTTCTCAGAACGAACTCAAGTGTAAAATCAGGAGCCTTTAATACATGGTTCCTTTCAAGTGCGCTTTTCACTCTATCAAAAGCGGTTTGATGTTCGCTTGCGCTACCAGTTTGATTGGGTGCGCGTTTCTTTCAAAGTTCCGTCAAAGGGTATGTGAGCTAGCCATACTCAGGTATAAAATCTCGATAATACCCTGCAGGACCTAAAAAGGACTGTACGTATTTTTTTTTGTCTGTGGAGGCTGGGCGTTTTTGATTTTTTCTACTGTGTGATTCAACAGCTTCATTGTGCCATATCGTACTTAATGACCAAGACACTGTATCGAACTAAAGCCGAGTTGCGTTTTTGAAGATTTGATTGTGAGGTTGGCGCGTTTGACTCGCGAGAATAGCATGCGAGTAAAAAAAAAAACTCTTGATCCCATGTGTCGGTCACCGCTAACAAGTCATCGAAGTAATTAAATATGCTTAGTAGGCCATCTACTACCTTCCTGACGAGTTTTGTGAGTACTGCTGGTGCCGTCTTTAGACCGAAGGGCATTTATCTAAACTGGTATAGGCCTGATGGCGTGGAAAAAGCCGTGATGGGCTTAGACTCCTACGACATGGGGATTTGCCAGTACCCCTTCGTAAAATCTACCTTTGAAAAGTATTTCTTCTTGGTCACATTCCCGAATATAGTGTCTCTGCGGGATATTGGTTCACAGTAATCGCGCAGTATTTTTGTTCGCTTGTCGGAAATCGGAGCAAAGTCGAATTGTATTACCTGGCTTTTTGCACCACAACGATAGGTGACGGATATTGCGACACTGACTTTTCTTAATGCCTTGCTAAAGCATGTCATCAATCTTTTTATCTGCTGCCTTCTGAACTGCAAAAGGTATTGAATATAGTTTCACCTGAATAGGTGACTGTGTCGTCAATTGTAAACGACATACTTCAAGATCAGTTAGGCCTGGCTGAATAAAAAATATATCTTGAAGTGACGCATCGAGCCCGCTTAGCGAGTGCACTTGTGCAGGTGTTACTTCCTGACAAATTTCTGCATGAGCGTAGTTCTGTGGCAAGATGGCAAGTTGGGCCAGTTGGATTACGTTCATAATTGAAAATTTTGTTGAAGCGCACTAAAGCGCTGTCCTTGTCAGTCTCTTCTGTCCGTCTGTTTTTTAGTGCGCTTCAACAAAATTTTCAATTATGAACGTAGTTCTGTGTCTTCGCTAGCAGCACAAAAGGAATGTCTTAAATTTCTGATTCTTTGACTTCTTCAGCTTTTACTGCACAGGTTGCTGAAGTTCGCCTGCGAAAGACCGTGTCTCGATCCTCGTAACGCTTAGTAGATTGATGTGGAACAAGCGCTTTTTCGTGTCCAGGCCAACTAAGTAGTCAACTTCACTTTTTCGTTCAGTGATCATGAAGGGCCCTGTCCTTTGAAGTAATAGCTGTCATTTTTTGTGAGCAACAGTATCAGTACTCTGTCACCAGGTTTGAGCTCACGCAGACGGCTCTTTGCATTGTAGCAAAACTTTTGGCTGCTTTTCACTTATTTCAACTTCTCGTGTCATTTTACACATCTCTTCAAGACGGTTCCCTAAGTCAACAACATACTCGTACGTAGTTCTGGTTTCCGTGTCCAGTGCGTATTTTGTTCAGAGTTCTGTCAACACTGTCATATCACCTCGCTCGTGCGTATAACAACTCGAAGAGAGAGATCCTAAACTGGCTTGTGGAGCCTCCCGATACGCGAAGAGAAGAAGAGTCAGATATCTGCCCCACTTCTTCAGCTGCTCTTGACAAAAAGGGCAAGGCATTCGTTTCAGCGTGCCATTGAATCACTCCTCAAGGCCATTGCACATTCGATGATATTGTCACGGGGTCGTGACGTCGACGAAGGCAGCAGTCGGCGTGTCCAAGATGAAACTCTTTATTTGTGGCCGGACAACTGAAAGTCAAACTACAGCAATACACACTCTACACTGATAGCGGCGAACAGAGCGTCGGCCATCGAAAAAATTGATCATGGCTTGGAAGCGCCGTTTTTGTACATCGCGCATCGAACTAACCAGTCTTATCACTGGTGGTCGCGCAAGCTCTGGCATAATCTAGACTACTTGCGTCCTGCGCGCAATCTTAACAAAGTGATCTACTACAGTCGCAAAGCTTCTCAAACGCTGCGGTGCGGTCTGCGTCGAGCGTTGCTAGCCGTCTTTGAGGGTCAAACCCGAATACATCAAAATAAAAGAAGAAGCGGGCGTGGCCATACGGTGTGGTAGTTATTTGGCGGATGGACAGCAGGCGGCTAATTTCTGCCATTAGCTCCGACGTAAATGTCCTGCGCTGGTCACTCAATATATCGCGAGTTAAGCCAACCCTCGAAAATACTTGTGATAACGCTTCTGCCACGCTTTTGGATTCTATAATCGGCAGAGCTACGGCGTCAGCATATGGGGTAGCAAAATCGACCATCGCTAAAATATATTTGTTTCCACTAGCAGAAGAAGGCCTCTAAGGTCCTATTATATCAATCCCAGCTCTCTCAAATAAAGCATCAATAATGCGCACGTTTCCTAAATGGGCCCGTGTTTCGGAATCGTGTTTCGGAAGGTGTTTCGGAATCGTCCTCTGACAAATATCGCAAGCTTTGATGAATCTTTTGATTATATCTTCGCTCATAACCAGCCAGTAGACCTCGGCGGTCACCTTATCTGTAGTCCTCTTAATTCCTTGGTGTCCTGTCATGATACCTTCATGCCCGAGCTTGAGTACGGTCAGCGTTTATGTTCTGCGTACTGCCAACTGTTTCACTTTCTTTCCTGAAAGAAATACGATCTATGTGTACAGGTCATCCTTTTCAACAATGAATTCGGATTCATGTCCAGTACGTGAGGTAAACCGTTTTCCCAATGCGTCAAAACACTTCAGAAGCGTGCCATCATGCAGATGCTGTTCAATCAACTTCTTTTGATCTGGTTGTCTGTCTGCAAAAGGGACAGCCAGAGCATCACTGACATTCTGTGGGTGCTTTGCAGCGGCCATGTGATGAGGTCGATCAGGCAAACAGGACCTTGTGACTTGTCGCAATTATCTCCAAACTGTAAAAAATCCGGCAGATCCCACGCACTATGGGAATCGATGTAATGCGAAGCAGCCAGCAAAGAGCTGTATACATCGCTTTGTTTGTCTTTGAGCCAAATGAAATCATTCATGCCATGGCATCTAGTTCACCATATATGGCATGTTTGCTATGCACGCATGCATGCAAAAACCTGGTATATACTATGCCAATATTCTGGTATATACAATGCATGAACTCTCAATTATGTTCATCACGCAATCGTGTCATGCCATACCAATTTTGGTATATACCCAGCTAACAAAACGGCCGGAAGCGCACCATGACAGTGTCATGTAAATCATACCGTACATGACATGCATAACATGTTTCGCATGTTAAGACCTCTCAGTTATGTTCGCCATACAGTCACATCGCGCAATACCAATTTTGGTGTATATCAAACGAGCGAAATGCCCGCGAGTGCACCATGAGTATGTCATGTAAGTCATGCCATACATGACATATCATGGTTTTCATGTTACCACCTGTCACTTATGTTCGCAATACACAGTGCTGGGCAGTATCGAAGATACATGTATCTTAGATACTATCTTAGATACACTTTGGGTATCTTGTATCTGTATCGCGATACGTCTCGAAAGTCGAGTATCTGTATCTGTATTTCCGATACACTCGATGATGTATCGTGTATTTTAAGATACAAGATACTTCTATCGCAACACAGCCGTGCGAAACAATAATCGCTCGCCAAACTCCGCTTCTCAAGCTGGTACTGGTGCCACTAAGCGATCTGAATAAGTCTAAGGGCAGTGACGTTATTCTTACGCCAGAGTCGTTCAGTGAGGGTAGTTCAGGAAGACAAGCACGCGGACGTCTACGCCCAGCCCACGTACCTTTTGTTTTCTCGATTTCTTTTATTTTACAGCGAAAGCTGTTATGAGTTCATTTCACCGGCCGTTTTTGGCGCCGTAGTTGTACGCCGCCGCCGCTGCCGCCGCCGCCGGTGTCCGTAACCAGTATCGCTCCAAATAAGAAAAAAAAGGGAAATAAGAAAAAAATTCCAGGATGGAACGAGGTTCGAACCTGGGCCCTCTGCGTGGGAGCCCAGTATTCAACCTCTGAGCCATGCCGGTGCTTGAAACTGCTTTGCAAAAAGTCCTATAGAGGCTTCATGTCGGGAAGGAACCACATTAGCATATGCAATATAGCGTGGTAGAAGGGTAAAATAAGCACCAAGTGTCGCACAACGCGAATTTTGTAACCAGGCGTCACACAATGCGAATTGCGCAACGAGTACGTTGTTGAATGCTTCCAACCCATTACAAAGGACTCTGCCATAATTCTTCATCGTCTCTAGGCACAGCATCAACAGAGTGCGCATAATGCCTTACATGGGTTTAGCAGGCCAACGCTCTCCGTAGAATGACGAAAAATGGCACAGTGCCTGCTGCCCTACATCTCAAAAATTACAATGATTTATAGCGTAGTGGGTTCCTCGCAAGTGCATTTGTACTGGTTGCCAAGGAAGCCCATAAGCGCACGATCCACTTCCTCGGGGTCTCAGTAAAATTACAATGATTTATAGCGTAGTGGGTTCCTCGCAAGTGCACTTGTATTGGTTGTCAAGGAAGCTCATAAGCGCATGATTCATTTCATCGGGGTCTCAGTAAAGTTCTTCGCCCCCCCCCCGTCTCTCTCTCACGTCAACGTATGTTTACAGCATGACGGGAGAGGGAAATAGCGACCGGGCGTCACCCAATGCAAATTACATAACTGGTGGGCCGTTTAAAGATTCCAACCCTTTACAAAGGGCTGAGCCATAATTCCTTCATCGTCATCAGTCGTCGCGTCAACAAAGTGCACATAATGCCTTACAGACGTGTAGCTGGTGCCTCGCTTCTCCGCAGAATGACGAATAATGGCCTAGTAGGTGCTTCCCAACTTCACAAAAATTGTGATTTATGACGTAGTGGGTACCTTTCTAGTGTAATTGTATTGTAGCCCCAAGAGAGCTTAACGGGCTCTAGAAACGCCGCTCTTCCAGCTTTCGCTGTGACTGTGCTGCGGTTTCAGCGCAGGCCTGGCATTTTTTACTTGCTCTAATGCCGCTACACTTGCTCATAACCACTGTCCTGCGCCGCGTACTCCACTACGTGTGGCGTCTATCGCGCAAAATCTGATGTTGTTACAGTGTCGTTATTGCAGACTCTTTTGCGTCTTGATCCGTAACGAAATGTGATGCGTGCAAGAATGGCGTTGCTTTGCGTCGCGTGGATTTTACATATCAGCGATTTAAAAGATCTCGAGGATATAAGTTTGACTTGCATGCAATAAATTAACTTATATATGCAAATAAGATTCTAACAACTTTAGCACCACAAGTACTGATGCTAGATCTAATAGAGCAAGCGTTTACCTAACAGAAAATTTCTTGGCGTACGGTATTTTTCACTTCCATCTGCATTTATTCAAAGAATTTATGAAATCATAATTTCATTATTAGCACAAGGTACAAGTCCTTTCTTAGCTGTAATTTTGCGTCACATACATTACCTAAGTCTCTGCACTGTTTTTCCGGTCTGGTCCCTGCAGTATGTCTTTTGTATCGCGCTCCCAAAAAAAGATTGCTGTTTTATTGTTCTGTCTGCTTTATTTCTACTACTGTTTACACATTTACACGTTGCCAAGGTGATTTTGAAAACAAATATATTATTATGTGGGCGTGCCTTGAGTATACAGTACAAAATATTCTACTTACCGCTTAAGAAAATAGCGAAATTGAGTTAGCATTATAAAAATGGAAGAGCCATCTTAAAGATGTTAGGAAGGGGATTCGATAAACGTTGTTTTACTGAATGCTCCGTTTTACTCATGAGCGTCCCAACGAGCCGTTTCAGGCAATTTTCCATAGGCACTGAATTTCACATTGTCTCAACCAAGCCCTTAGCCGGGGGGGGGGGGGGCGGGGCGGCTAAGGGCTTGGTTTGGGGGTGCCACTCCACCCCCCCCCGGCTAAGGGCTCCACCACCCCCCCCGGCCACTCCACCCCCCCCCGGCTAAGGGCTTGGTTTGGGGGTGCAGTGGCCCGGGCCACTCCCCCCCCCCCCGAAATTTTGGTGATGTAGGTGGTTATGCCAAAAATAAATAATGAAAATAGGTGTTTTTCTCAAATAGTCAAGGTTTTCAGCAAGTGCCCCCCCCCCCCTCCCGAAAAAATTTTGGGCTAAGGGACTGGTCTCAACAGGTAATTTGACGATACTTCGTGATCATAGCTGTTAAGGGCGCCATCTGTATCGTGTTTCTGTACTCATTCAATGTGAATGTTTGATAAACAACCACCTCTTTATTTTACTAATATTTGTTTTCCGGTTTTAGGCCTTCTTAAATATTTTTCTTATTACTAATCGCTACGTAAGCGGCAATAGCGCGAATAGCTGCGGTGTCCTGCGATGCTTCGTGCAGCTACGCAATACGTCTGAGACATTTCTGTGTGGCACATGTTCTCTCGTTCAAGAAAAATTGCTAAAAAATTGCACGTTAGTGATTATACCAATAAAGAATCCCATACGCCAGCAGCTAAGTAGAACATGCAAATTCATTGCAGGTTTACGTCATCTACGTATACACCAGGGGTCTCAAACTCAGATTATAGCCGGCGGGACGCAGTCGCGAAATTTAGCTCCAAAGGTCCGGGGACAGTGAAGATGGTGGGGTCAGAGAGAGTTTGAACAAAATGACGTTGCCGTTTGAAAGGAGGCCTTTGACATATCTCATATATGGGTCATTTCTGAAGGGGATTTTGAGTCCGGATTCCAGAAACAACGATACGGATGTACATAACGAGTGAAATCTGGACGCGGATTGAAATATAGAGTTTTTGTTCCACGGTTATGTTTCAGCACATGGTGACCATGTGTTCCTCACGAAAGAAATGCTTGAGACCAGTCATGTCTGTGTAGCTCACTAACATACTTATTTAGAAAACAAAAACAAACGGAACGGTGACGGTCATGTGTGCCGGCCGGGCCGCTAGCGAACGGTCGCAAGCCCCGTATACACCATGCGTTCCTCGCGCCACTCCCCCCTCCCCCCCAGGAAGAAAAAAAGTCGCTATTAGCGTTGTTGCTGCTGTACACCTCTCCGGATATATGGTATTGTACAAACTGTCTTTTACGGTCAAGGTAAAAGTCCACACCTGTATTTGCGCCGTCGTGCGAAGGCTTCTTATTGACGTTATTGTGATTACATGGCAACCCGCTAGCTGGTTGGCAAGCTGAGCAGCGACTCCCATCAATTACAAAAATGACAAGCAAGAACCGCTGTCAGCGAAGTGTATAAAGAGTTGTCCTGTGAACAAGCTAAAGCAAGCCCCAATAAGTTGTTTTGGAAGGAAACGAATGTACTTTGAGCAAGAAGGGCAAAACTTTTGAGATACTAACAGACATTTCATGCAAGTGAAACTAAATAGGTCACAGTTCAGAAATTTTCAAAAAGACATCTTTGTGTATAGGCGTTTGCTGCTACATTGTATGGATCTATAATAACAAATTTGAGAATGTATCGAAGTATCTTAAGATACAATTGCCAAGTATCGTATCGGATACAATTAATGCGGCAGTATCTTGTATCTCCAATACTTTTTGCCTGAGTATCTTGTATCGTATCGCGATACAATTTCAAAGTATCTTTGCCCAGCCCTTGCAATACAGTCACATCGCGCAATACCAATTTTGGTGTGTCAAGCTAGCGAAACGGCCGCTAATGCACCATGAGCGTGGCATGTAAATCATGACATATATGACATGCATGTAATAGCTTTCATATTAGCACCTCTCATTTACGTTCGTCATAGAGCCGCGTCGCGCAACAGCACTTTTGGTGTATATCAAGCTAGCGAAACGGCCGCGAATGCACCATGAGCGTGGCATGTAAATCATGACATATATGACATGCATGTAATACCTTTCATATTAGCACCTCTCATTTACGTTGGTCATAGAGCCGCGTCGCGCAACAGCACTTTTGGTGTATATCAAGCTAGCGAAACGGCCGCGAATGCACCATGAGCGTGGCATGTAAATCATGACATATATGACATGCATGTAATAGCTTTCATATTAGCACCTCTCATTTACGTTCGTCATAGAGCCGCGTCGCGCAACAGCACTTTTGGTGTATATCAAGCTAGCGAAACGGCCGCTAATGCACCATGAGCGTGGCATGTAAATCATGACATATATGACATGCATGTAATAGCTTTCATATTAGCACCTCTCATTTACGTTCGTCATAGAGCCGCGTCGCGCAACAGCACTTTTGGTGTATATCAAGCTAGCGAAACGGCCGCGAATGCACCATGAGCGTGGCATGTAAATCATGACATATATGACATGCATGTAATACCTTTCATATTAGCACCTCTCATTTACGTTCGTCATAGAGCCGCGTCGCGCAACAGCACTTTTGGTGTATATCAAGCTAGCGAAACGGCCGCGAATGCACCATGAGCGTGGCATGTAAATCATGACATATATGACATGCATGTAATAGCTTTCATATTAGCACCTCTCATTTACGTTCGTCATAGAGCCGCGTCGCGCAACAGCACTTTTGGTGTATATCAAGCTAGCGAAACGGCCGCTAATGCACCATGAGCGTGGCATGTAAATCATGATATATATGACATGCATGTAATGGCTTTCATATTAGCACCTCTCATTTACGTTCGTCATAGAGCCGCGTCGCGCAACAGCACTTTTGTTGTATATCAAGCTAGCGAAACGGCCGCGAATGCACCATGAGCGTGGCATGTAAATCATGACATATATGACATGCATGTAATAGCTTTCATATTAGCACCTCTCATTTACGTTCGTCATAGAGCCGCGTCGCGCAACAGCACTTTTGTTGTATATCAAGCTAGCGAAACGGCCGCGAATGCACCATGAGCGTGGCATGTAAATCATGACATATATGACATGCATGTAATAGCTTTCATATTAGAACCTCTCATTTACGTTCGTCATAGAGCCGCGTCGCGCAACAGCACTTTTGGTGTATATCAAGCTAGCGAAACGGCCGCGAATGCACCATGAGCGTGGCATGTAAATCATGACATATATGACATGCATGTAATAGCTTTCACATTAGCACCTCTCATTTACGTTCGTCATAGAGCCGCGTCGCGCAACAGCACTTTTGGTGTATATCAAGCTAGCGAAACGGCCGCTAATGCACCATGAGCGTGGCATGTAAATCATGACATATATGACATGCATGTAATAGCTTTCATATTAGCACCTCTCATTTACGTTCGTCATAGAGCCGCGTCGCGCAACAGCACTTTTGGTGTATATCAAGCTAGCGAAACGGCCGCTAATGCACCATGAGCGTGGCATGTAAATCATGACATATATGACATGCATGTAATAGCTTTCATATTAGCACCTCTCATTTACGTTCGTCATAGAGCCGCGTCGCGCAACAGCACTTTTGGTGTATATCAAGCTAGCGAAACGGCCGCTAATGCACCATGAGCGTGGCATGTAAATCATGACATATATGACATGCATGTAATAGCTTTCATATTAGCACCTCTCATTTACGTTCGTCATAGAGCCGCGTCGCGCAACAGCACTTTTGGTGTATATCAAGCTAGCGAAACGGCCGCTAATGCACCATGAGCGTGGGATGTAAATCATGACATATATGACATGCATGTAATAGCTTTCATATTAGCACCTCTCATTTACGTTCGTCATAGAGCCGCGTCGCGCAACAGCACTTTTGGTGTATATCAAGCTAGCGAAACGGCTGCTAATGCACCATGAGCGTGGCATGTAAATCATGACATATATGACATGCATGTAATAGCTTTCATATTAGCACCTCTCATTTACGTTCGTCATAGAGCCGCGTCGCGCAACAGCACTTTTGGTGTATATCAAGCTAGCGAAACGGCCGCTAATGCACCATGAGCGTGGCATGTAAATCATGACATATATGACATGCATGTAATAGCTTTCATATTAGCACCTCTCATTTACGTTCGTCATAAAGCCGCGTCGCGCAACAGCACTTTTGGTGTATATCAAGCTAGCGAAACGGCCGCTAATGCACCATGAGCGTGGCATGTAAATCATGACATTTATGACATGCATGTGTAGTGGAGCAGATGCACGAACGAGTATGCGCCTGTGAAAGAGGACGAAAAGACGACCCGCGCTCTGATTGCACGAGAGCCTGTACCGCCTCCGTCAGCGTTGCATTGCGTTGCCGTACGGTCCTTTTTTCGTTGCGACCTCGTTGCAACTTCATTACTCCAATAAACCTCATCACATTTGGTGGAGGTTGCTGAGATCCCCAAACAGACCTGGAGCTCCGCTCTCGCAAGTTGGCCGAAAGACCACCGGACAACATGACTGACGCAGTCACTGCCCAGCCAGCACCACCGGCTGCCCCGTCCCCTTGCCCCGGCTCTACCCGTCAACGAGACCCGCCCATCTTCAGCGGAAGTGGTGAGCACGACGTCGAAGACTGGCTCTCCTTATACGAACGCGTAAGTGCCAGCAACAAGTGGGACGACGCCTCTAAGCTTGGCTACGTTATCTTTTACTTGGCTGACGTCGCTAAACTTTGGTTTACCAACCGCGAATCCGCCATCGCCAACTGGTCAGCCTTCAAGACCCTCGTATCTGAAGCATTTGGCCGACCAGAGGTCCGCAAGCTCCGCGCTGACCAGCGTCTACGCCACCGAGCGCAGCAGCCTGGAGAGACATTTCCCAGTTACATTGAGGATGTGCTAGACCTATGCAGGCGGGTTAACCCATCTATGCCGGAAGACGAGAAGATCAGGCACATCCTCAAGGGTATCGAAGATGGCGCATTCCAGATGTTGCTGGCGAAAAGCCCGACCACTGTGGAAGTGCTCGTCAGCCTGTGCCAGAGCTTTGACGAATTGCGTCGTCAGCGTTCCATCGCCCGGCAAAGTCTCCCATCACCAGATTCGATCTCGGCCGTCGCAGTCGCAAACGGCAACGTTTGCCAGGGCACACTTACCAACCAGATCAAGGACTTCATCAGAGAGGAAGTGGCCCGACAGCTCTCCCTGCTACCTCATAGCGACTCGTCCACCGCAACCCTGCCTCCGACACTGCAGCAGGCCATACGCACCGAAATTTGTGGCGCCCTCCCTGCAGTTCCGGCCCCTTACCCGCGCACTTCCATGCCGTCCCGCCTCTCGAGTTCCGACTACGCAACGCCTGCTCCATCTCAACCTCTCAGCTACGCAGCTGTGGTCGCGCGGCCCCCACCGCATCCAAGCTCCTTATCGGCACCACCCAATCCCGCCTCGCCTCCAGTTTACAGGCCCCCACCACACTTCTTCCGTCCATCAGATGCGTGGCGCACTCATGACAACCGCCCTATCTGCTTCGCGTGTGGTATCGCTGGCCATATTGCGCGCGTCTGCCGCCGCCGTCCCACACCTGCGTACGCCTCCTTCGGCACTCCTGCCTACGCGCCGCAACATGCCACCACATCTGCATCCGAGCAGAGGCACTCCGACTCGGATCGCCGCTCAGCAAGTGCTCGTTTCCCTTCTCCTCGTCGCTGGTCGCCATCGCCTATGCGTCGTCGCCCACCTTCTGATGAGGGAAACTAATCAGTGCAGTTCCGGAGGCAAGAACTGCAACTTGTGCGCAATTCTCAAGGCCTCCATTTTCGCCGCAAAACGTTATTGATGTCGAAGTTGAGGGAGTCGCCGCACTAGCACTTGTAGATACCGGGGCCGCCGTTTCTGTGATGAACGCGAACTTTTGTCGGAGGCTCAAGAAAGTGACAACATCTCTCTCTGGCATGGTGCTGTCCACGGCTAGCGCGCAACGCATTCATCCCTCAGCTCTGTGTACGGCGCGCGTCATCATCCAAGACATTATGTACATCGTCGAATTTTTTGTCCTGCCATCTTGCTCTCATGACGTCATCCTGGGTTGGGATTTCCTTTCACGTCATGACGCTATCATCGATTGTTCACGTGCGGAAGTGTCCCTTGTGTCAACATGTGAATTTTCATCTCCCGACCGTTCTCTCCTTCCCTGCAAACTCATCGTTGATGCCGACACCACCTTGCCACCGGAAGCTTCAGTCCCTATTACCCTTTCGTGTACTGCTCAACCTGACGCCACGGTCGTGTTTACGCCATCTCCATTGTTTACTGAACGCAAGGGCATCGTTCTCCCATTTGCCGTTATCACAATTGCGTCTGGGTCAACCGTAATGCTGATTACAAACCACTGCAACTACCCCATTGCCTTACTCCGTGGTGAAAGTTTAGGATCCGTACAACCTGTCGACCACATCGATGATCTTGATCTTCCCGATGACACCACATGTTGTCACATCGCCACAATCACTCCCGCATCTCAGCCATCAAGTTCGTCAGCGTTCGACAACGCCATTGACGCAAACCTCTCCCCCTCTCATCGCCGCCAACTTGTTGATCTCCTTAACAAGTTTATCTCTTCTTTCGACTGTCAACAACCTTCGTTAGGCCGCACCACGACTATCAGTCATACTATCGACACCGGCTCCCACTCGCCCCTGCGACAGCGGCCTTACCGCGTTTCCGCCGAAGAGCGCCGCGTCATTACGGAGCAAGTGGATGACATGCTTCAACGTGGAGTGATACAGCCTTCTCAAAGTCCTTGGTCATCACCTGTGGTATTGGTAAAGAAAAAAGATGGCACCATTCGATTTTGCGTTGACTATCGCCGCTTAAACAAGATTACGAAAAAAGACGTCTACCCGCTACCGCGAATAGACGATGCTCTTGACTGTTTACAAGGCGCCGAGTACTTTACATCCTTGGATCTGCGTTCTGGGTATTGGCAGGTGCCCATGGCTGAGTGTGATCGCCCTAAAACAGCCTTTGTAACGCCCGATGGCCTATATGAGTTCAATGTCATGCCGTTTGGGCTCTGCAACGCGCCTGCAACATTTGAGCGCATGATCGATACCATCCTTCGAGGCCACAAGTGGAAGACTTGCTTGTGTTACCTGGACGACATAGTAGTCTTTTCAGCAGATTTCCCGACACACCTTGATCGTCTGCACGAAATTCTCACGTGCCTAACTTCTGCGGGCCTACAACTTAACACCAAGAAGTGCCACTTCGCAGCACGGAAACTAACCATCTTGGGACATGTCATCTCAAAAGACGGCGTTCTTCCGGATCCCGATAAGCTTCGAGCTGTCGCCGAATTCCCAAAGCCCACATCGATGAAAGCCCTCAGAAGTTTTGTCGGCCTCTGCTCCTATTTTCGCCGCTTCGTGCGCAACTTCGCGTCCATCATCGCACCTTTGACGAGTCTGCTTGCCAACAGCAAAGGTATCTCTGCATGGTCACCTGCATGTGATGACGCATTTCGCCAGTTGCGCTGCCTGTTGACCTCACCACCTATCCTTCGTCACTACGACCCCACTGCTCCCACAGAAATTCACACCGATGCAAGTGACGTCGGTCTTGGTGCAGTTTTGGCACAACAGAAAGGCACCAAAGGTGAATACGTTGTCGCTTATGCAAGTCGTGCTCTCAAGAAGGCTGAATTGAACTACTCCGTGACAGAGAAGGAGTGCTTGGCGATAATCTGGGCATTGACGAAGTTTCGCCCGTAACTTTACGGCCGTCCTTTCGACGTGGTTACAGACCACCACGCTCTCTGTTGGCTTTCCACCTTGAAAGACCCGTCGGGACGCCTGGGCCGTTGGGCACTTCGATTGCAGGAATACGACATTCGTGTCGTATATCGTTCCGGTCGCAAGCATGCGGATGCTGATGCACTCTCCCGCTCGCCAATAACACCAGATGTGGCTTCTCTGTCACACCTCTCTAACACCTGGTCACCACTCGACACCACTGACATGCTTTCGGAGCAGCGTAAAGACGCATACCTTGCCTTGTTGCTCGACTACCTTACCGATCCTTCTGCTGTCCCTTCGACGAGAGCGCTACGCCGTCAAGCAGTCCACTTTTCCGTGCGAGACAACATTCTGTACCGCCGCAACTACATGCCAGGTGGTCGGAAATGGCTCCTTGCTGTCCCTAGTCATATGCGCTCTGACATCTGCGCGAATTTCCATGCAGATCCCCAAAGTGCTCACGCCGGCGTCTTGAAAACCTACGAAAGGCTACGTCAGCGATATTACTGGCGAGGAATGTATCGCTTTGTGCAGAAATACGTTCAGTCTTGCCCTACATGCCAACAAAGCAAGACACCTCCGCGACACCTTACTGGCACGTTGCAGCCGCTCCCGTGCCCGGCTCGCCCATTTGACCGCGTGGGTATCGACCTCTACGGCCCCCTCCCGTATAGTGGCTCTGGAAACCGGTGGATTATTGTCGGCGTCGATCATCTTACGCGCTACGCTGAGACTGCAGCTCTCCCGGCAGCGACCGCCCGCGAAGTTGCACTTTTCATTCTCCGCAGCTTCATTCTACGCCATGGTGCTCCGCGGGAACTACTCAGTGATAGGGGTCGCGTGTTCTTGTCAGAGGTCATCCAAGCCCTCCTCGCTGAATGCAACATCATTCACCGGAAATCCACCGCCTACCATCCACAGACAAATGGTCTCACCGAGCGGTTCAACCGCACACTCGGCGACATGTTGAGGATGTATATCTCCTCCGACCACACCAACTGGGACACTGTACTACCTTTTGTTACGTTCGCTTACAACACCGCGACGCAAGCGACTACCGGCTTTTCCCCGTTCTTTCTCTTGTACGGCCGCGAACCTTCCCACCTACTGGACACCATACTCCCGTACCGCCCTGATGCCTCTGAGTGCACTCCAGTTTCTGAAGTCGCCAGATACGCCGAAGACTGCCGTCAGTTGGCTCGTTCCCTTACAGCGGAAGCTCAAGGTCGACAAAAGACGCATCATGACGACGTTCGTCACCCAGCTCCTACGTTTCCTGCTGGCTCCCTTGTTTGGCTTTGGGTACCCCCCACGTCCCTGGCCTTTCCTCTAAACTTCTGGCGCGGTACCATGGTCCGTACCGTGTCATTCATGCCACCTCGCCGGTGAACTACATCGTCGAGCCCCTCACACAGTCGCCAGATTTGCGCTGTCGAGGGCGCAAGACTGTACACATCGACCGTCTCAAGCCCTACTACGACCCCCTCATTCTACGTACTCCATGAGTCGCCAGGATGGCTACGCTTCACCCCGGGGGTATTGTAGTGGAGCAGATGCACGAACGAGTATGCGCCTGTGAAAGAGGACGAAAAGACGACCCGCGCTCTGATTGCACGAGAGCCTGTACCGCCTCCGTCAGCGTTGCATTGCGTTGCCGTACGGTCCTTTTTTCGTTGCGACCTCGTTGCAACTTCATTACTCCAATAAACCTCATCACACATGTAATAGCTTTCATATTAGCACCTCTCATTTACGTTCGTCATAGAGCCGCGTCGCGCAACAGCACTTTTGGTGTATATCAAGCTAGCGAAACGGCCGCTAATGCACCATGAGCGTGGCATGTAAATCATGACATATATGACATGCATGTAATAGCTTTCATATTACCACCTCTCATTTACGTTCGTCATAGAGCCGCGTCGCGCAACAGCACTTTTGGTGTATATCAAGCTAGCGAAACGGCCGCTAATGCACCATGAGCGTGGCATGTAAATCATGACATATATGACATGCATGTAATAGCTTTCATATTAGCACCTCTCATTTACGTTCGTCATAGAGCCGCGTCGCGCAACAGCACTTTTGGTGTATATCAAGCTAGCGAAACGGCCGCTAATGCACCATGAGCGTGGCATGTAAATCATGACATATATGACATGCATGTAATAGCTTTCATATTAGCACCTCTCATTTACGTTCGTCAATCGAATATAGACTTTACACTGAAAACAAAAAAATTTAAATGTCATCATAAATCATTTCTTCTTTCGACTAACGTCATAGTGGATCCATAGGCATTTACATTTAGAAATACTTGTATACTTAGTTGATTCCTTTTTTTTTCTTTGCTGTGAACAATGATATTAAAACAGAATCGTCTGATTCCAATATTGTTTTCTCTTTATGAAAATTATATTCCGAATGTATATTATGTAGAAAGAAGCCTGTTTCTTGTAAAACATTTTTGTGTATGTATGCAGAAGTAAGCACGTTCTGAATGTATAAATCTTTGTGAATGTATATGTATGAAAAAAAAATATGAATATGATAGCATAAAACCAAGTAATATCTCATACTACTGAAATGTGTATAATATGTGTATAATATGTCACTTATTTGTATATCATGTCGTACATGACTTGCATGTCATGATTTTCATGTTACCACCTCTCATTTACGTTCGTCATACAGTCGCGTCACGCAATACCAATTTTGATGTATATCAAACGAGCGAAATGGCCGCGAATGCACCATGAGCGTGGCATGTAAATCATGTCGCGCATGACTTGCGTGCTATGATTTTCATGTTACTACCTCTTATTTACGTTCGTCATACAGTCGAGTCGCGCAATATCAATTTTGGTGTATATCAATCTAGCGAAACGGCCTCGAGTGCGCCATGAGCGTGGCATGTAAATCATGTCGTACATGTCGTGCATGTTACGACTTTTATGTTATCACCTCTCATTTACGTTCGTCATACAGTCGCTTCGCGCAATACCAATTTTGGTGTATATTAAGCTAGCGAAGTGGCCGCGAAGGCACCATGAGCGTGGCATGTAAATCATGTCATGGTTTTCATGTTACCACCTGTTATTCATGTTGTTCATAGAGTCACGTCGCACAATACCAATTTTGGTATATATCAATTTAGCGAAACGGCTGAGAGTGCGCCATGAGCATGGCATGTAAACCATGTCGTACATGACATGCATGTCATGATTTTCATGTTACCACGTGTCAGTTATGTTCGTCACAGAAATGTCTCGTCATGCCAGTTTTCATATATATCCATTCATTTACACGGCCGCGAGCGCCCAGAGACCATGCCATGCAAATCATGCTGCACATGACATGCGTGTCATGATTTGCACGTTAGGACCTGTCATGTTCTGCATGAACTCTTGTCACGCCATACCGATTTTGGTATATATGAAATTAACAGAACGGCCGCAAGAGCCCCAAGGCCGTGGAATGTAAATCATGCTGTTGATGACATGAATGTCATGATTTTCGTGTTACGACATGTCATTTATGTTCGTAATAAGGTCAGGTTATACCACACCAAGAGGAAGGTATATCCCTGAAGAGGAAGGTATATAACAGCTGCATCTTACCGGTACTTACCTACGGAGCAGAAACCTGGAGACTTACAAAGAGGGTTCAACTTAAATTGAGGACGACGCAGCGAGCGATGGAAAGGAAAATGATCGGTGTAACCTTAAGAGACAGGAAGAGAGCAGAGTGGGTCAGGGAACAAACGGGCGTAAAGGACATCATAGTTGAAATCAAGAAGAAGAAATGAATATGGGCCGTTCACGTAGCACGTCGGCAGGATAACCGGTGGTCATTAAGGGTAACTGACTGGATTCCAAGAGATGGCAAACGCGGGAGGGGCAGACAGAAAATTAGGTGGATAGATGAGATTAAGAAGTTTGTAGGTATAACCATAGAGTTTCCTAAAATTAACTAGAGGGGACTCAGGCGCTGCGATCGTTCAGCTATCAGGGGAATGATGAGTAGTACACAAATTTGCCTAGTCTTCGTGCTTGCGGCTTCAAACGTACTTGTGGCTTTGTTTATTGGTGTGTTTTGGAATTCGTTTCGGATAAAAGAATAGACCGTTGTGAACTTCGTGACCAGCTTTGATTTGGTGAGCCTAAAAAAGTTAAAGTGGTGAAGTGGAACTGCTGACTTTTGCTGAACTTCGTTTTGCGACAAAGCGGATGCAGCCGACGCGGAGCCAAACAGAGCCGAAAGAACGAAGTTTAGACAAATTCGTGTACTACCCATCATTCCCATGCTGGCTGAAGCGTCATGCGTTGCAGCTCCCATAGACACTAGCGCCAGAGTTCCCTCTAGTAAGTATTGTAGGAGGAAACTCTATGGGTATAACGTGGCAGCAGAAAGTACAGGGCCGGGTTGATTGGCGGAACATGGGAGATGCCTTTGCCCTGCAGTGGGCGTAGACAGGCTGATGATGATACCAAACCAATTTTGGTACACATTCGATTAACGAAACGGCCAGGAGAGCACAAAGTCGTAGGCGGCTAGATAGATAGACAGATACGCTCAAAGTCGCAGAAGTTCGCTAAGAAATGCTTCGCATTTAAAAGCCTTGGGTGTATTTTTTCTTTTTTTGCTGGCTAGTGATCGTTGAAATGAAGCCTTTGAATGTTCCTCAACGAAAGGCTGCAGTCTAATCAATTTGTCTGTTGGAAATGCACCTTCGATGTTTCCAAGGACGCGATCGCATAAGAGATCGCCTATGCATTTGATGATGACCCTTCCTGAAAAGAACGGTGTCTAGACATCGATTTCAGCCTCGGGGAGGTACTTCACAGGTCTGACCAGCAAGAACACAGGGCTAGTAAAAGTTTCACATGGCACAAGGTCTTTTCGTACTATCACCGTGCTGCAGCCTGTCTCTCGAAGCACACCAACGTTTCTTGGCCCGATTCGTCCCTTCGCCACGGGTAAGTTGCAGATGTATCGTGGATTTTTACCAAACGCGGCCTTCACCACCGGGATTTTTGCTCCCGTTTCTAACGTCAAAAAGGCTTCATCCTTTTATTGGGGATCGACAACGCAGGAGGCTTGAGGTGTACCGCTCCAGCTCCGGATGCAGTTGAGGTGTACCGCTCCAACTACGGACGCGTTATTCGAAGGTCGCAGGTTCGGTCCCTGCCCGCGGCAAGCTATCTCTTCGTCCACTATTCTTTCTTCACATTTACCTTACATTTACTACTAAAAACACCCCTTACACTTACCTTGGCATTATTGTCTGTTAGTGCTAATAGTCTATTGTGTGTCATACACATATCTAGCTTTAGTTTTAGTTAAGCGACCGACGTACGTATGCGCTAAAGCAATCATCCGTCGAGCGCATGCTTGCGCTTTCTCTGAAGTGTGTGATCGAGTGTCGTGAATGTAGTTCATATAACTGCATCGAAAGAACTTATCATACGCAGCACATTATGACATTAGTCATAATGTTACGCCTGATAATCAACATCAACCTACTCTAGCAGTCAGTCCTTCCATGCTCACACCACTGAAAGCCGCACGTCACCGGCAACAGTGAGCCAATGTAACGCTCAACCTCGGCGTCTTTAGCTTCTGATTTGTGCAGTCGACGGTGCAAATATGGCCACGCTTGAGTCAGGTATGATCGAAACTACATTTGAACGGTTATTATACTATTCGTAATAGAATATCCACGTTATTCACAGCGATCGTGGCGCACGGCGTACAGCTCTAAGCCTAATGGTCGGTTCCGTGAGTGAACTACTGCGGCTGTATGGTACGCGGAACGTAAGCAAAAACACGAATCCAAAGGCAAAGAACGTAAGTGCGTCAAGGGTGCCTCGGCGACGGCAGCGCGGCCAGTCTACCTCTCTGGTATTGAGACGCTTTAACCATGACCTCCGATATCACGTGCAATCTCGGAGTAAGCGCTAGTAAGTGTCGATCGTGAAGCATTACTTCTTTTCACCTCTCACAGACGGCGGCACCGCCCCGCTCCGCCCGCCGCGAAAGAGGTGTGAAAGATATAAGGCGCGTTCGCGCCGTGCCTCGCATCTCCCGAGTTGGCTTAGTCGGTAGAGCGTCGGGCGCTTGCCGTCGCGGCCGCAACGTCGTGGGTTCGATTCCCAGCGGGGTATCTTTTTCTTGGTTTTTTTTCTTTCTCACCCGTTGGCGTCCATTTTATCAACGTCATATCCGTGACGGATGTACTTGGTGGACCCCGGCATAAAACACTTTCGTGTTAAAAACACAGACAAACGGGTGACAAAAACTAAAGTGTTCAGTGTGCAGTTCAGACGCAAATTGTTTCCTACATAGGTATGACTAACTGCTTAGTTAGTCAGTGCGATCGCCGCAACACATCTGCGGTTAGCTAACATGTTCTGCGGCAAAACGTGCTAGATAAGACTTTCTGATCCTAGGCAGCACATAAACAATTTAACTATCTTCTGTTAGGTTGCCGTAGGCACGAAGAGACTTAAATGTGCGTTTCTAAACGAGAGAAAACATAGCTGATCCCTCTGTCATAGTAATCGGTATAACACGAAAGTGAAACGTGTCTTCACAGACGTAGTTGAGCGTTTCTTTTGCATTCTTTCGCCCCAAGCGCGAAGGAATGAATGCTACAGCAACAAATTGTAATGTCACGCGAAGAACGGCAAGCAGCTCGAAACTTGCAACGTGCTGCTCATGCAGAAAGGGCGAACGGAACGAACGTACACAGGATGAGCGCGAACTGTCACAGTTTTAACTTATTTCTGTGTGAGCTGCGCGCTACTTTCGCAAACGCGGCCGCTGCACTGAGCGAAGTGACCTTCGCGCTCTCAGCGCGAACTTGCGGTGAGAGCACAAGACGCACACACCACCGTCATCGCGAGATAAGCCCGCGCACGAGCGACCACGCCCTGTAGAGGCGCGCGCTCATTAGCGTGGGGCGACGACCTTTAAAGCGCTCTCTTCGAGCCCTTCGCGCCATCTCGCTAGTGATCGCGAAAACACGTTGATCTACTGATCTCTGAGTACCGCCACCGGCAAATGGTGTATATAAAGAGCTCGCCGTCAGCATGGCAAAGAACGTGCCGTCTGTGGTCGAATCGTTTCGCGCCCAGCGCTGTGGCGCGAGGGGTTGGAACTTCGACTCCCGGTGACGGAACTATTAGGGGCGAAGCTCCTTATGCCGTGGGTCTGTCCATCTCCGTTTGTTTGTAGCGTTGTAGTAGCCACCTTTATCTCGTAAGAAGCGCGCGTTCTGGTATGCAGTAGAAGAAGAAGACGACGTTGACGAGTGACACTCTCGTTTGCGTGTTCGCCTGTGTGGCGTTCTTTCTTCTTTACTACGTCTCGTGTTTTCAACGACACCCGAAGACAACATTTCAGAAGTAACGCGCCATGAGGCTCCTTCTTGGCACGCTTTCTCTTTAGCTCGGAGTCGCCAGATGGAAGACAAGGCTGCGGAACGCAGGGCACGGAAGGCGGCGGCAGCGCGCGCTCGCAGACAGAATCCTCAGGTGAAAGCCCGCGAGGCCGAAGCTGCACGTCGACGCCGCGAAGCAGATTCCGCCGTTCGATCCCGCGAAGCCGAAGCTGCTCGACAAGCTGCACGGCTGCGGCGAGAAGACCCCGCCGTTTGAGCCCGCGAGGCCGAAGCTGCACGGCTGCGGCGCAAATCGGATCTTCAAAATGTGAAGTACCGTGAAGCGGCGAGAAAGCGCGCGTACCGGCAGGCAGAGCCCGAGGCTGTGCGAGCACGTAAAGTGGCTGGAAAACGCATCAGGCGGGCTTTGCCCGAAGGCGCCGACGCGCGCCTCCAGCGGTACTTCTTTGATAACAGTTTCAGCCATAGTTGCGGTGTGTGCAACAGATTGTGGTTCTCAAACAATCTAGTCACAATATCTTCCATCAAGAAGGACCATGCTCGCGCCGATGCCATCGCCGTGCTGCAGCGCGAGTTCGCTTCGCCCCACTCATCATCATTAACCACGTGGATATGCTGTGATTTTTTTTCTCCTGGTTTTTTTTCTTTGCCAACTGTTAGTCCCTATGTTTTACAATGTCATATTCGTGACGGATATACGTCAGTGAAGCCGTGGTGGACCCCGGCATAAAACACTCATGTTAAAATGAAAATACTGGCTACGGGAGGCAGTTAGAACATGAAGAAAATAGAGATTGCATCTCGTCTTTCAGGTGGGTGTAGCGGTATCGTGTCGCACTCAGGATGTACGGTGCGTCTAGGTGGTGGGTTCAACTCTCACTCGGTCACTCGTTTTAAAGACGATAGTCTTTCTTGGGGAACTTAAACGCAGAAATTTTGGTCTGTCCTTCTGTCTGTCTTTCTGTTTGTCGGCACGTCCCTCGATTCAGTCACTCGGCCAAAGTTGAACCACTTGCCCAAGGGCCAGCCATCGTGAACGGCTGAATAGGTTCATACTTGTGTACATTGTTGATCAAAAAGCAAACATTACGCATATCTGAGGCGCAACATCACTAGGTAAGTATTAGGCGGTGTGTTCCTTTAACAGAAAATACATAGATACGCAATTTTAAAGACCTTGATGGTATGCGTTTAACGTTGAGACAGTAACGCGTTTATTAAAAGATTGCCACAGCTGAAGCGATCAGCGGTCCAAGCCGAGCAAGCGCGAGCGCCAACAACAACCGTCTTCGTCGTCTTCTTTCGCAGGCGTTCTTGTCTGCGCCCTAGCCATGTTACAAATCACCTAAGGAACAGGTACAAATGGTGGGTCATAATGCGGCTTCAGTCGATCGACGTGAACAGTCTCGCGGCCGCGACGACAGCGGTCCGTAGATGATTGAACAGGCTCAATCATATAGTTAACTGGGGATGCTTGACGTAGGGCGCGGTAGGGGCCTTCGTACTTAAGCAGTAGCTTTGTGGAAAGGCCAGGAGCGGAGGAGGGAACGCGAAGCCACACCAACGTTACAGGCGAATACGACTGAGGAGGCAGGTTTTCGTCGTGACGGTCCTTCTGGCCCTACTCGCCCTACAATGTTACAACCCTAGTTTCTTAAGGTGCGCTGAAAATGCGACTGCGCTGAAACTTGTCTTCCTCCGTGCCCTCTGCACAAGCTCATGTTGTGTTTCGGTTTCAGTTCAGTATTGCATTGTACGAATGACAGGGGGCGCCGCTCTGGCATTCCTGTTTTACCCAGGCGACGTGTAAGTAAGAGAGTTTGTGGAGAGTACTCGTTGAGTGCGGACGTTTCTTCTCCTTCGGCGCATCGCGCCAAACAGCGTGTTCGGGCTGGTCGGCGTCCCCACCGGTCGCGTTGGTCTCCGCCGGTCTTCGCCTGCCGCTGCGCCGGGACTACCAGCCCGCAACACAGCACTCGTGTTTCCCGACGTATTGCCAGATGGCGTCCATATCTCACGCAGCGCCTCTTCTATCGTCTTTAGACGACATTTGCAGCGAAGCACGCAGATACGCGGCCAAATTTTTCTTTTCTTTTTGAAGTTTTTTTTGTCGCAGTGCCCGTGTTCGATGGTCGATGTTTGGGCCCATCTGCGGGCTACAAGCAGTGTTCTTCGGAACAGCGTTCCAAGGAACGACGTTCCTTGGAACTAGTTCCTTTTTGGAACTACCGTTCCTAGATTCCTAGACTTTTTTCTTTTTGTCTAACCCAGTGTGACAGCAATCAAGGGTCGCTCCGCAGTGTAGACACACCTTGCAGAACATTTACTTAATATTCGAGAATCATCGAACCCCATTGTAAGGCCGCTGCCAGGAAACGACGCGTCATATTTTTTTACCTCGGTGACTTTTTTGTTCGGCCACCTCGAAGTAGTTTTGTGTGTGCGTGCGTGCGTGTGTGCTTGTGTGCGCGTGCGTGCGTATGGCTGCGTATTCGTGCGTTTCAGCTACGCGTCCACGTGGCCTTGTCGGCGTACGGAAAGGGTGCCGCAATGGCGCCTGTCGGTGCCTTCGATGGTTGCGCACGGGCAGGAATACCTCCAACATGCGAGTTATCTCGGCAGCTATTGGTCTATAATTTTTATTATAGTTCAGTTCGACAGTCGCCGCACCGATAACGTCTGTCATGCAATAAACGATATGCGTACTACATCCAGAGCTACATTCTTGTTGCACCCGATGAGCCTGCCCTCGGCCCTACGACCTCGGTTGACTTTGTTACTATTTGTGTACAACAAGGCAGTACCCTCAAGCGCTTGGTGGAACGGCTCTTCAACATTGGCAACGAAGTGCTGGCGAGAAAAACAGCTTCGCCTGTCGGATACGAACATCGAGATGCTACTCTTGTGGAGTGCCAACACGGCATTTTACGAAGTTGCGAATACGTATCCTGTACATTATTTTCTACTCACACTTCAATATTGAATCAGCACTCGTTAATTGCCTATGTATTGTTCCTTTCGATGCGGTTTCCTGTGCAAGAAAACCTATGGGAATTTCTATTAGAATATCTGAAGCGCAGTACTCTGACCGTGCATTCGAAGAGTGACGTGGAAAGTGCCACATGTGTTGCACCTGTAATAGACGAGCACGAATGTTGCAGTTAGACATGTCTGTAGTATGGCCGGTGGTCTATAAAAAGTTCGTCTAGGAGGTTTCTTTAGATTCCTTTTATCTGCGTATAACCTGCTGCTGGCTATATCAAATTTGTAAAATTTATGTAGCTCGATGTGAGCTTTATATTGCTCACTTTATTTCGCCTCAGGATTATCCGGTAGTGACGGGCACTATATTTCGAATAAAAATTCGAATGTAACGTTAATGTAACGACACGTTCCAATTTCGGAAACGTAACTGGAACGAGTTCCTTTCTCATTAGAGGAACTTGTAACGGGAACTCATTCCAATATAGGGAAGGAACGAGGAACGAGCTTTCGTTCCTGTTTTAGAGGAACGTGTACAACACTGGCTACAAGTTTGTTCTGCCAGCTTTGCTGAAGGATGAAACAATTAACCCGTGTGTTTTTCTGCATTGTGATGTCGGCGGAAGACCCTGCATGATTGAGGATTTCCGAGCACCACTGGAAGAACTGGGTTTCATCAAAGCGGTGAGTGGCATTGGGCCCTATCAAATGAGTCACGTTTGGCTGATTTTGATTAGTGGGGTTTTTTTTTTGGCGCAAGGGCCATGGGTGGCCAAAGAGCGCCATGTCTTTTATGTGGTGTTAGCGATGACCAGTGATACGATGATAGGGTGTATTGTGGCTGTAAAGAGGCCTAAAATCACGCGCTATAAAGAAGCGTAAAAAATGTGTATACAGTCTAAAATTATGGCAGTGACAAGTGGTGTGTGATCTATGGTTGTGGGATAAATGGCGAGTGATCATGGTATTTACAAGTGAAAAACGGGATAAGAGCACGAGTGCTTCCTCAAGGCCTTTGATCCCAAAGGCCGGGAGGCAGGTGCTTCCTTTGATGGAAACCGTAGCAGCAGCCTCAATCATGAGGCCGCGCTACGGAGCGCCTGGAAAAATAACGTTGAAATTATGTACACTTTTTAAAAATTCAAAGAGGGACTGATATTTAAAAAGGGGTTCTCTGCCAATGAACATAGCAGGATGAAGAGGGTACTGCAGGTATACAGATGAAAAATGCTTTTTTCTGAGAGCGTCTAGTTCCCTGCATTGCAGTAAGGTGTGGAGTACAGTGAGGGGGTCGCCACAATGGTCACACACAGGTGGATCGCCTCCGGACAAAAGATATGAATGTGTACTATGTGTGTGGCCTATCCTCAGTCTGCAAAGTGTAGCTTCTGTGTAGCGTGACTTCGATACCGGCGGCCAATTACCTAGTTGCGGCTTGATAAGATGCAGTTTATTTTGTGTGTTCCTATCCCATGTCCTCTGCCAAAAGGCCCTGATCTTTCTTTTGAGGAAGGGTTTTAAGTCTAATGGAGGGATAGCTACAGACGTATTGGGACTGTTTTCGTGGGCGGATGCTGCTAGCTGATCTGCCAACACGTTGCCTTGTATCTCGCGGTGCCCTGGCACCCAGCACACTATGACATGTTGTTTAAGAGAGTAGATCGTGCATAAAATAGAGTAGAGCGAGACAAGGACCGGATTTGTGTGTTTTGTCATAGTTTTTAAAGCTTTCACTACGCTTAATGAATCCGTGTATATCACTGCCTTTTGTAGTTTTAATTGTTTTATGTGTTTAACTGCCACAAGTATCGCGTAAGCTTCTGCCGTGAAGATACTGGAATCAGGGTGCAGAATACCGGAATCAGAAAAGGATGGACCAACGGCTGCGTACGACACAGAAGTGTTAGACTTTGAGGCATCTGTAAAGAATTCAGGGTGTGGGTACTTGTATTGTAATTCGAGAAAGTGTGTACGGATATGTGCAAGTGGCGCATGCTTGGTAACCTCGACGAAAGAAACATCGCATTCTATAAGCTGCCACTGCCACGGCCGGAGATAGGCAGCGGGAGCCATTAGACAGTGTTCGAGAAGTGGCACACCTATTTCTTCAGCTAGGCCCCTCACACGAAGTGAGTACGGCTGTCTCATCGAAGGACGGTTGTGAAAAAGTTCAGAAGCAGACAACTCATTGATTGTAGTGTGAGAGGGGTGTTCGTTGTTTGCGTTCACTTTGAGGAAGTATACAAAAGATAGGTAAGATCTCTGAAGGTGTAGCGACCATTCGTCCGATTCGACGTAGAGGCTTTCCACGGGGCTGGTGCGAAAAACGCCCGTAGAAAGACGAATGCCCAAATTGTGGACTGGGTCAAGCATCTTCAAGGCACTTGGTGTTGCAGAGTGATAGATTATCGCCCCGTAATCTAGGCGCGTGCGTACAAGGCTTTTATAAAGGTTCATCAGGCACTTCCTGTCACTACCCCACGTGGTGCGTGACAACACTTTTAGAATATTCATGGTTTTAATGCACTTGTTTTTTATGTACTTAATGTGGGGTATGAACGTAAGTTTTGTGTCTAGAATTAGCCCTAGGAACTTGTGCTCTGTTTTTACCAACAGACGCTGACCATGTAGGTCAATGTCTGGATCGGGATGAAAGTCTCTTTTTCTGGAGAATAGGACGCAAGTGCTTTTTTGTGCATTCAGCGTAAACCCATTCTCGTCTGCCCATTTAGAGACCTTGTTCAAGCCCAGCTGGACCTGCCGCTCACACATTGAAAGGTTGCACGACTTATAACCGATCTGCACATCGTCCACATATGTGCAATAAAACATGTTCCGTGGGATGCACAGACGTAGCGAATTCATTTTTATAATAAAAAGTGTGCAACTCAGGACACCACCTTGCGGCACTCCAGTTTCCTGGACAAATATTCTGGACAAGACATTACCCACTCGAACACGGAACGTGCGATTGGACAAATAGCTTTCGATTATGGTTAGCATCTTTCCTCGGACACCTAAGTGTGAGAGGTCTCGCAGTATGCCAAAGCGCCATGTGGTGTCGTAGGCCTTTTCCATATCGAGGAACACCGAAAGGAAGAATTGCTTGTGCACAAAAGCGTCGCGAATTTGTGCCTCGATACGGATAAGGTGGTCAGAGGTAGATCTACCCTCTCGAAAACCGCACTGGTATGGGTCAAGTGATTTGTTTACTTCGAGGAAATGTATAAGTCGGCGGTTTATCATCTTTTCGAAAAGTTTACAGAGGCAGCTTGTTAGTGCAATGGGCCTGTAGCTCGCAACAGAGGACGGGTCTTTGCCCTGTTTTAGGATCGGAATAATAATGGCTTCCTTCCAGGCCGAGGGGATCTCGCCGGAAAACCAAACCGCATTGTACAGGGAAAGGAGTGTTCTTTGGAAAGGTTTCAGACGGGAGGTGTTTCAACATTTCATATACAACACGGTCGGAGCCTGGAGCGGATTTATTGCAGCAGTTCAGCGATGTCTGTAGCTCAGCTAATCGGAAAGGTTCATTGTATGCTTCGTCGTGTTTTGTAGATTTACGCTCTAGTTTCTGTTTTTCAATTCTTGTTCTGTATTGCTGGAAAGCTTCAGAATAGTGCGAAGAGCTCGACACCTGTTCGAAGTGTGCGCCTAAAAAGTTCGCCTGGTCTTCCAAGCTGTTGCCTTGTGTGTTAACTAAAGGAAGTGAATGTGCTTGTCGACCTGCTACCTTACCAACCATGTTCCAGACTTTCGCCTCCTGTGTATATGAATTGATGCCCGACAAAAATCTCTGCCAACTTTCCTTTCTTGCCTGTCGGCGCGTTCTCCTGCCTTGAGACTTTATGTTTTTAAAATTGTCAAGATTTTCGGCTGTCGGAGAGTCTCTAAGCAACCGCCATGCTTTGTTTTGTTTTTGGCGCGCATTTCGACAATCTTTGTTCCACCACGGTACACGTCTTTTGCCGGGCAGTCCAGTTGTTTGTGGAATGCACTTAGTTGCAGCATCGATGAGAAAAGCTGTCAAATAATCTACTGCTGCATCTATACTTAAACCATACATATCAGTCCAACTTAAGCAAGTAACTTTACGAAACTCATCCCAATCGGCTTTGTCAATGTTCCATTTGGGAACTTGTGGAGGAGACTCATTATTTGTTGGTGCACTTAGAACTATTGGAAAGTGGTCACTTCCGTAAGGATTAATAATGACTTTCCAATTGAGTAAGGGTAGAAGCGATGGGGATATAATGCTGAGATCTATGGAGGAGTAGGTATTGTTAGGGAGATTATAATGTCACGTGGTCGTGACGTCGACGAAGACAGCAGTCGGCGTTTGCAGAATGAAACTGTTTATTTGGGCCGAACTTGTGGCCGGGAAAATGAGAACTAGAACTACAGCAATACACGCTGTACAATGATAGCGGCGAACAGGGCGTCGTCCGTCGATCAACTGACAAGCGGTCACGCGCGTCGGCTTTTATACAGGCGCTATCGAAATTTCCAGCAATATCGCTGGTGGCGGCGTTATCTCTAGACAAAGCTGGAACATTCGCGTGCGGGGCGCAATCTTAACAAACCGATCTACTACAATCGCGACGCTTCTAGAACACTACTTCGCGGACAGCGTCGAGCGTTGATAACCGTCCCTGCCGGTCAAACCCGAATACATCAAAACAAGACAAGAAGTGGGCGTGGCATTGCCCCCCTCTGAAAAGCATCGTCCCGATGCTTGTGAAAGAACATAGAAGAGAAAGAAAAAAAAAACAAGTGCATACACAAGTAAATTACAATAACAAAGGAAAAAAAATAGAGTCCCCAGGCTCGCTAACGCGCAAAAAACGGCTTAAGGCGCACGACATGGGACGACTTCAGGTCGCGCACGGCGCCGCTGAGAGTTCGTAATGCCGTCAGGGACAACCTCATAGTCGAGTGCGCCGAGGCGTCGAAGTACCCTGTACGGTCCGAAGTATCGTCGAAGAAGCTTCTCACTAAGTCCTCGTCGGCGTATTGGCGTCCATACCCATACACGTTCACCGGGTTGGTATTCCATGTGGCGTCGGCGAAGGTTGTAGCGGCGGCTGTCAGTCGTCTGCTGGTTCTTGATCCGTAAGCGGGCGAGCTGTCGTGCTTCTTCGGCGCGCTGTAGGTAGGTGGTCACGTCGATGTTTTCCTCGTCGGTCACGTTTGGTAGCATGGCGTCGAGCGTCGTTGCCGGGCTCCGTCCGTAGACCAACTTGTATGGCGTCATCTGCGTCGTTTCCTGTACGGCCGTGTTGTACGCGAAGGTCACGTACGGAAGGATGGCGTCCCACGTCTTGTGTTCGACGTCGACGTACATGGCCAGCATGTCGGCGATGGTCTTATTTAGACGCTCGGTGAGGCCGTTGGTCTGTGGGTGGTACGCGGTGGTGCGGCGGTGGCTTGTGTGGCTGTATTCCAAGATCGCCTGAGTCAGGTCAGCCGTGAACGCCGTACCTCGTCGGTGATGAGAACCTCTGGGGCGCCGTGTCGAAGGACGATGTTCTCAACGAAGAACTTGGCAACCTCAGCGGCACTGCCTTTGGGCAGGGCTTTTGTTTCGGCGTAGCGGGTGAGGTAGTCTGTAGCCACGACGATCCATTTATTTCCGCAAGTCGACGTTGGGAACGGCCCCAGGAGGTCCATCCCGATCTGCTGGAATGGTCGCCGAGGAGGCTCGATCGGCTGAAGGAAGCCTGCTGGTCTTGTGGGCGGTGTCTTCCGTCGCTGACAGTCTCGGCACGTCCTTACGTAGCGAGTGACGTCGGCGGCAAGGCGCGGCCAGTAGTACTTTTCTTGTACTCGTGCGAGCGTTCGGGAAAGTCCGAGGTTGTCCAGCCGTTGGGTCGTCGTGCAGGGCATGCAAAATTTCTGGTCGCAGTCCCGAAGGTACAACGATAAGGTAGCTGGCTCGTGCCGGAGTGAAGTTCTTCTTTACGAGGACGTTGTTTTCATGGAAAATGATGCCAATCCTCGCCTGAATACTTTTGGGACAACGATGGTCCTGCCCTCCAGGTATTCCACTAGACCTTCAGTTCCGGGTCGGCTCGCTGTCGTTCGGCGAAGTCTTCGGTACTTATGGCTCCCAAGAAGCTGTCATCATCCTGGTCGTCGGGCGTTGGTGGGTCGACGGGGGCGCGAGACAAGCAGTCGGCGTCGGAGTGTTTCCTTCCGGACTTGTACACGACAGTAACGTCAAATTCTTGAAGTCTTAGGCTCCACCGTGCGAGGCGACCTGAAGGGTCCTTCAAGTTAGCCAGCCAACACAAGGCGTGATGGTCGCTCACAACTTTGAAGGGCCTGCCGTAGAGATAGGGGCGAAACTTTGACGTAGCCCAGATGATGGCGAGGCATTCCTTTTCTGTTGTGGAATAGTTGACCTCTGCTTTAGACAGCGACCGGCTAGCATAACTGATAACCCTTTCCAGTCCGCCCGCCCGCTGCACAAGGACGGCGCCGAGTCCTATGCTGCTTGCATCGGTGTGAATCTCCGTATCGGCGTATTCGTCGAAATGCGCAAGTATCGGAGGTGTCTCCAGGCGTCGTTTCAGTTCATGAAATGCTTCGACTTGCGCTGTTTGCCACCTGAATTCGACGTCGGTCTTCGTGAGCTGCGTTAGTGGCTTGGCGATCCGTGAAAAGTCTTTGACAAAGCGTCTGTAATAGGCGCACAAGCCGAGAAATCGGCGCACGGCCTTTTTGTCGGTGGGTGGCGGGAAAGCGGCGATGGCAGCTGTTTTCTGCGGGTCTGGGAGCACTCCAGTCTTGCTGATCACGTGACCCAAAAACAAGAGCTCCTCGTACGCGAAGCGGCACTTTTCTGGCTTCAGGGTGAGCCCGGAGTTCTTGATTGCTTGAAGTACGGATTGAAGTCGCTGGAGGTGTTCGTCGAAGTTCGAGGAATACACAACGACGTCGTCCAAGTAAACAAGGCAAGTCTGCCACTTCAAGCCAGCTAATACAGTATCCATGACTCGTTGGAAAGTCGCAGGCGCCGAGCAAAGACCGAAAGGCATGACCTTGAACTCGAAGAGGCCGTCCGGTGTTATAAAGGCGGTCTTTTCTCGGTCTCTCTCGTCGACTTCAATTTGCCAGTAGCCGGTCTTGAGGTCCATCGACGAAAAGTAATTCGCGTTGTGGAGTCGATCCAGGGTGTCGTCTATCCGTGGGAGAGGGTACACGTCCTTCTTTGTGATTTTGTTCAGGCGACGATAATCGACGCAGAAACGTAGGGTCCCATCCTTCTTCTTCACTAACACCACGGGAGACGCCCACGGGCTGTTGGACGGCTGGATGATGTCGTCGTGTAGCATTTCATCGACTTGTTTCTTAACGGCCTCCCGTTCCCGCGTCGAAACCCGGTAGGGACTCTGACGGAGTGGTCGAGCATTTTCTTCTGTTATGATGCGGTGCTTAGCAAGGGGCGTTTGTCGGACCCGCGATGACGACGAGAAACAGTCCCTGTATTCCTGCAGAAGGCGTCGAAGCTGTTGCTGTTGGCGAGCGGGAAGACTTGGGTTTACGTCGAAGGGTGGCTCAGGGATCGTCGTCGTAGCTTCGTCAGAATCCGAAAATGCAAACGCATCGCTGACGGCCGAGATTTCATCGATGTATTCAATCGTCGTGCCCCTGCTCAGGTGTCTGTATTCCTGGCTGAAGTTCGTTAGCATCACGCTTCCTTTTCCTTCATGCAACCGAGCAATGCCCCTTGCGACGCAAATGTCACGATCTAGCAGCAAACGCTGATCGCTCTCGATGACACCTTCTATGTCTTCAGCCTTTTCGGTGCCGACGGAAATAATGACGCTGGAACGCGGCGGAATGGTCACCTGCTCTTCTATCACATTCAATGCATGGTTCCCCTGGCGTCACGCGGGCGGGAGCGCTTTATCTGAGGTTAGTGTTATCGACTCGGACCTCAGGTCGATGACGGCGCCGTGTTCACTTAGGAAGTCCATTCCAAGTATTGCATGCCTGGAGCAGTTTTGTAGGATTACAAAGCTCGCAGGATAAGTCCGGTTATTGATGGTGACTCTCGCCGTGCAGACACCAATCGGCGTTATCAGATGGCCTCCAGCGGTGCGGATTTCGGGACCTTCCCAAGCGGTCTTAACCTTCTTCAGCTTCGCGGCGAACGGTCCACTGATGACAGAATAGTCGGCTCCGGTGTCGACGAGAGCTGTGACATTGTGGCAGTCGATAAGGACGTCGAGGTCGCTAGTTCGTCGTCTTGCATTGCAGTTAGGTCGTGGCGTCGGGTCACGGCTACGCCGGTTTGTTCCGCTGCTTCCCCGTTGCGTTGTCAGGTCCACTTCGGTCCGCGAGGCTTCGTCGTCAGGGCTCTGTCTGGTTCGCGTCGGGTCTTCAAGGTTTCGTCGTGGCGTCGTCGTCGGCGGCGGAGGATCTTCGATGTTTCGTCGTACAGCAACCGCACCTCCATCGGTTGCTGCCCTTAGTTTTCCGGATACGGGCTAGGCGACCGGCCCCGGAACGGGCCAGTGTACTGGCGGCGTTGGGGAGAGGCGTAGCGGCCTGGCGACGGCGATCGGGAAGGTCCTCGGGGGGTCCAATGCGCTCCTGCCAGATAGTCGGCGATGTCACGTGGTCGTTCACCCTGCTGTGGACGCGGCGCGTCGATGGCGAACCCCACGCAGTCCCATCCGTCGATACTGGCAGCGGCGGTAGGTGTGGCCAGCTTCTCCGCAGTGGTAGCAGAGTGGACGATGGTCGGGGGCGCGCCAAACGTCGGTCTTCCTCGGCGTGTATCGCTGGCCGGTTGGCGGGCGGTATGGCGTCGGTGGTGGCGGCGGTGGTGCCTGGCGGCGGAACTGCTGGGGCGGCGCGGCGTCATGACGCGGGCGAGGAGGGGGGCGTTGCGTCGGGCTGCAGCAGCATAACTCATTGCTTGAAGCTGCGGCGGTGCCGGCTGAGGTACACCCAGTGACTCTTTGATTTCCTCGCGGACAATGTCTGCGATGGAATCCACTTGAGGCTGCGGCGAAGGTAACAGCTTGCGCAACTCCTCCCGCACGATCGCTCGGATGGTTTCGCGCAAGTCGTCGGTGGCTAGTGAGTGCACTTCGGAATAGGTTGCAGACAGCGGAGAGCGGTTGTACTGTTTCGTCCGCATGTCCAATGTCTTTTCAATAGTCGTAGCCTCGGTGAGGATTCGGCGACCGGTCGTGGGCGGGTTGCGGACAAGTCCCGCGAAAAGTTCTTGTTTGACACCCCGCATGAGCAGGCGAACTTTTTGTCTTCCGCCATCGCAGCGTCGGCCTGACGGAAAAGTCGAGTCATCTCTTCCGTGAAGATGGTGACGTTTTCGTTTGGCAACTGCACCCGGGTCTCCAGTAAAGCAGCGGCCTTTTCCTTGCGGACGATGCTCGCGAAGGTATGAGGAACGTCGTCCGAAAGAGGTCCCAGGATTGAAGGCTCGATTCATGGTTCTCGAACCACGTCTTCGCGGCGTCTTCTAAGTAGAAGTAGACGTGGCGCAGCTTCTCTTCAGTGTCCCAGTGGTTGAAGGCGGCGACTCGCTCGTACGTCTCCAGCCAGCTCTCCGGGTCTTCAAAAGACGATCCACGGAAAGTTGGTGGCTCCCTTGGCTGTTGCATTACTACCGTTGTAGGTGGCAGTTGGTCTGTCATCGTCTCGGCGGTAGATGTGACGGTCTTCGGCTGCCTGGCGTTTTCGGGAAGGAGCCCGTACTCTGGTTGTAGTCCCTTCTGCCGGCGGCTGGTTCGAGGATCCGGGTTGACCTTAGAGTCGTCTTCTTCGCGGCTTGGGCTTGGGTCAGCGCTCCGCGGTGGCGTCCGGATCATATACCCCGCACCTCCACCAGATGTCACGTGGTCGTGACGTCGACGAAGACAGCAGTCGGCGTTTGCAGAATGAAACTGTTTATTTGGGCCGAACTTGTGGCCGGGAAAATGAGAACTAGAACTACAGCAATACACGCTGTACAATGATAGCGGCGAACAGGGCGTCGTCCGTCGATCAACTGACAAGCGGTCACGCGCGTCGGCTTTTATACAGGCGCTATCGAAATTTCCAGCAATATCGCTGGTGGCGGCGTTATCTCTAGACAAAGCTGGAACATTCGCGTGCGGGGCGCAATCTTAACAAACCGATCTACTACAATCGCGACGCTTCTAGAACACTACTTCGCGGACAGCGTCGAGCGTTGATAACCGTCCCTGCCGGTCAAACCCGAATACATCAAAACAAGACAAGAAGTGGGCGTGGCATTAATATGTTGGCTCTTTCTGATTTAACAGACACGCACCGGAAGAGAAGAGGAACTGTTCAATCAGACGACCTCGTGCATCGCAGCGAGAATCACCCCATAGACTACTATGTGCATTAAAGTCCCCAAGGACCAAATACGGTTCGGGAAGTTCATCTATCAAGGACTGGAATTCATGCTTATTCAATGAGTAATGCGGAGGTATATAGAGAGAGCAGATGGTGACGAGTTTGTTCAAAAGAACTGCTCGAACAGCCACTGCCTCAAGGGACGTTTGGAGTGGTAAGTGTCTACATGCAATTCCTTGATTAACTACAACTGCTACACCACCGGATGACGCCATGGCATCGTCCCGGTCCTTTCGGAAGATAATGTAATTGCGTAAAAAGTTGGTGTGTTTTGGTTTTAGGTGTGTTTCTTGTACACACAGCACTTTTGGTGAGTGTTTGTGTAAAAGTTCTTGGACATCGTCGAGATTTCTAAGCAGTCCTCTGACGTTCCATTGTATAACTTGTGTTTCCATATTGAAGTAAAGTAGTGCTGTGTGTACGAAAGGAAGTGGCTGTTGTTTTAGCGCTTAGTTGGAGCTCAAGTAACGGGGCCATCATCGGGCCCCGTTATCGGCTTTTTAGTTTTCTTTGCGCGCTCCAAGGAGCTACGCCGCTCTTTCGGTACCAAGGGTACCGGCGTTGTGTCCATTGCCTCGTGTGAGGCACTGGACGCCCGCGTACGCGAGCTGTTGGCTTGTTTTTCCGACCTCGCCTGGCGAGGCGTGGTCGTGAGACCCGACGGCCCTGGAGTGGCCGGGATCTCTGGCTGGGCAGGTGGAGCAGACTTAACTGCTGCCACCACGGGGGCAGCCGCCACGGCCGGTGGCTCACCTTGTGTGAGCCGGGGCTGTGGCGGTGGCCGATGCGACGCTGCCCCCTGACGCGCCGCATCAGCATAAGTTGGACCGTAAAATGGCGAACACCTTCTGCGTGCTTCTTTGAAGGAAATGTTCTCCCGGACCTTCAATGAAATTATGTCTTTTTCCTTCTTCCAGTTTGGGCAAGAACGTGAATATGCAGCGTGGTTGCCGTCGCAGTTCACGCAGTGCGGAGATTCATTGCAGGTGTCCGAGGCATGGCCCTGGACACCGCATTTGGCACAGGTAGGTCGACCACGGCAGCTCTGAGAGCCGTGGCCAAATCTTTGACACTGAAAGCATCGGCGCGGGTTGGGGATGTAGGGTCTGATGGTTGTCTTTGTGTACCCAGTTTCTATGGTCTGTGGTAGTTCGCTTGTGGCAAATGTCAGTATTAGGTGTTTAGTGGGGATTTCCTGATTGTTTCTTCTGATAACGATTCGCTTCACATTTGTCACGTTTTGTTCTTTCCAGCCTTCAAGAAGTTCACTTTCAGATAGGTCCAGGAGGTCAGTGTCCGATACCACTCCACGTGCGGAGTTCATTGATCTATGGGGTGTTACAGTGATGGGGATATCGCCGAAAGTTGCGAGGTTCTTACTTTATCAAACTGCACTTTGTCATGAAGTTCGAGAAGCAAATCTCCACTGGACATTTTGGTTACTTTATAGCCAGCACCTAAGGTGGCTGTGAGTGTTCTAGATACTACAAAAGGCGACACGGTTCTAGCTGTTTTCTCAGTCTTATCACAGTGCACTACGTGATAGTGGGGGAATATTTCTTTAGGTCGAGTGAGGAAGTTCAGTTCATCGGTGCGTACGCGCTTTGAAGCGGTACGATCTGTTATCAATGGAAAAGCTCTATGCATGATAGCGGAATTTGATTCAGCAGCGATGGCGGCCACCCACCATGGAGCCCAACAAGGGGACGCTACACGATTCACGATATGGAAAAGATGCAGACGCCAGCCGTGTACCGCTACTATAACCCAATGCACATAGGCCAAGGTTGGCTATTTGCACAAGGTTAACCCAGGCCGCCTACGAAAATTGGGAAGTAACTGAAGGTAATAGGAGACAGGACAGCAAGGAAAGAAGATAGGAAAGTGAAAGATCAGAGAGGGGGACAGGAAAAGGCGACCGCCGATTTCCCCTGGGTGGGTCAGCCCAGGGGTGCCGTCTACGTGAAGCAGGGGCCAAAGGGGTGTGTTGCCTCTGCCGGGGGGCCTTAAAGGTCCAAGCACCCGGCGTCGGCTCAACCCCCAGGATCCCCTTTTCCCCGGACACGGCAAAGCCACGCACGGCGGGGCGTGGGAGGGGGTCGAGACCCCCCCGTTAGCTCGGGTCCGTGGTGTCGCTACACACCAAACGCCTGCTTCCACAGACGCCCCTGCGGGGCACGTTTGGCTGCTTAAGCTACGTTCTTCAGAAGCAAAAAACATGCTTTTCAGCAGTGGCGGAATTCAAGTGAAAGGGCGATACTGTGCGGTTATTGGACCTGTGAAGCAGGAGCTTACAGTGAAGGTACACTGGGTAGCTTTCGACGTGCCTAACGAGGCCGTTCGAAAAGTGTTGACCGAGTACGGTGACGTGAAAGAAGTCAAGCTAGAGGAGTGGAGCGTACCAGGCTTTGAACAGGCCGAGTCGGCAACTCGCGTCGCTCGTATGAGCCTTCGTAAGGGCATCACTGCGGACGAGCTGCCGGATCTCTTTAAGTTTCAAGGAGGAACAGTTCTGGTAGTGGTGGCCGGCAGAGCACCCAACTGTCTGCGCTGTCGAATGAAAGGGCATATCCGCCGTGATTGCCGAACGCCGAGATGCACCACATGCCGCGCTTTCGGTCACGCACGGCAGGATTGTGTGCACACTTATGCCACAGTGATAGGCGCCACGCCAAAACGGCAGGATATCCATGACCTAATGGATGAAGTAGAAGAGAGGCAGCTTCGCCAACAACCAAAGAAATTATCGAAACAAGCCAGGGAAGCAGTTGTGCGCCGGGAACGCTAGCGGCGCCGCAGGAGGCCGCGAACTGACGGTCAGAAAAAGAGAGTACTACACCTGTGGCCACTGAGCCTTCGGAGGAGCTGCCTGCGGCGCGTTCGATGGTGAGTTCGCGAGCAACGCGTCTAGACGCATCAGTCAGAGAAGGCGATAACGCAAAGGTGGAAGGCACCAGCGAGAAGACACAGACGGAGCGCGGGCCACAGCCTAGTATGGCCCGCGTCTCGCATGATTTTAATTTTGTCTCGTGTGGCGCTCTGTGCGCTTGACCCAAACCGCAGCCTGCGTTGGCCCAGTTATCAAACCCTGCTGATCATCCCAACGGAAGCGCAGGCTGACCAACGTAGCTTGGGGACCCACAGTCTTGGGTCCCCAATTCTCAAACTCTCCATTGGATGTGGACCCAGCACTAGTAAAGAGACGCCATGAGGAGGACGACGCGGATCCCGAACGCGAACAGCGGCAGCTTGAATGCGAATGGAAGAGACAACCGGAAAGAAGGAGCAGTACGTTCCCCGCACCCGAGCAGCGTCGCTGACCCGCGGCAGCTGCTCTGACGAGTGAAAAATGCAGGCTGTCGGCCCCGCCGGGTAGCGCTAGCTCCCGGCGTCCTTTGAAAACGCAACTGGCGGCGCCTAATGTACCCCTTTGCGTGGCCACTCAGAATGTTCGGGGTTTGGGCGCGAGACGCAGGCAGTATCAGCTGAAGCGTCTGGCGCACGACCTGGACCTGGATATGCTCGCGGTTCAAGACACTAAGGTGGAGAGTGAGAGTCATACTGACAGCATGCTTGCACCTTTTCGCACCTATTACTCCATGTGCATGAGTCATGCGGTTGGCTCCTCCGCAGGATGTTGTGTCCTACTGAATAACTCAATCGGCATTGCAGTAGAGAAAGTGGTGTCTTGTGACCGCGGTAGATTTGTGACCTGTGATTTCAATTTTGCTGTTGTTGTTGTTGTTGTTATGTCGGGTTTTTTGGCGCAAAAGCAACTCAGGCTATGATGCGCCAGCCACAAGGTTTTGAGAGATGACTCTTAACAGTGATCTTGAGCTAGATGTTCATGATAACATTACAGCGAGTGTGAGCGATGGTTATGTGAGGTGGCTGTAGAGGGGCCTAAAATTCCACGCGCAAAAGGCGGGTAAAACGTATATGAATAATAAAATCATGAGTGTGATGTGAAATGTGTCTCTTGACAATGAGTGACAATGTGGTCGTGATTATAGAACTATATGACTATGACAGGAATATGGTGCTACAAATTACTTAAAAAACCACATTCTTTCAGAAAATTGAGCACGTCAGAAAACGGCACAAGTGAGTCATCTCCTAGAAGAAGGGATGGATGTAACGGTACGTGTTTTTTGTACAGTGCACTGAAGTGTTTTTGTCTTTGTGTCTCAGTGTGAAGGCATGAGATTAGTATGTGTATAACTGTTAACGGCTTTTGACAATATTCACAAGTTGGTTGGGGCTCGTTTGCAAGTAAGAAGTTGTGTGTCAGGTGAGTATGTCCGATTCGCAGTCTGCATACCACGACTTCTATAAACCGTTCTTGGTGACGACAGGTTTTCCATTCTCCTAGCGCTGGTTTTACCAGATCGAGCTTATTACTTTTGCATGTGTCCCAATGTTGCTGCCACTTTGTTAAGAGGGCCAGTTTTATTACTCGCCGGCTATCTTTGAGGGGAACTTTTGCTTTCGTGACTGTTCTGTGAGCTGCCAGAGAAGCACATTTATCAGCCTTCTCATTGACAGGTATGCCAACGTGGCTTGGTACCCAGCAGAACCGAATCTCAGCTTCGTTGTTACGTATTATCATATTTAGAATGTCGCCTATTAGTGGTTCACACTCAGATCTTGAAGTCAAGAGCTTTTAATGCGCTTAGCGAGTCTGTGTAAAGGACTGCCTTCTTGTGTTTCTTTGAGATTAGGTCTCGCACTGCCTCTCTCAGGGCATAGACTTCAGCTGTAAAAATGGACATGCATTCAGGTAGCCTGATACCAATTGCACTTTCCCCTGTCACGATCCCAACGCCCACATGGTTTTTCGTTTTGGAGCTGTCTGTATAATATTCCGTGTAATCGCTGTACTTAAGTTGTAGTGCACGGAAATCTTGTATTATGTGTTCTGGTGGCGTGTTTCTTTTCTTCAGGTGGGTGAGTGACAAATCACAGAGTTGCGTGAAGTCAAACCATGGGGGCAGTCTGGGTGATTTTTGAGCAACGTTCAATACCTCTTTAGGGACGAAATTGGATTGGAGGTATTCTTCAAAACGTAAGATGAGTGGCTCGATTAAGTGTGGTTTGTTCAGGTAATGTGTGCGTGAGGTACATTTGGAAAGAATATCGTGACATATGTGTTCAGGTGATGACTTGATTCTGAGAACGTATAACAGAGTTAGTAGTGCTCTTCGTTGACATAGAGGAGGTTCGTTACAATATACATACAGACTCGGTACCGGTGATGTCCTGTAAGCACCGCTGGACAGACGTAGGCCAAGATGGTGTACAGGATCAAGACGTTTGATGTAGGATTCTCGTGCTGAGCCGTAAACAACACAACCATAGTCTAAAGTGCTGCGCACGACAGAGCGGTAGATTCGCAGCATACATAGTCGGTCGGAACCCCAATATTTGTGCGATAATACTTTCAGAAAGTTGAGAGCCTTGTTTGCCTTAGTTTTTAGATTAGCTATGTGCGGAAGAAAATTTAGCTTTTGGTCGAATGTAATTCCTAAAAATTTATGCTGTGGTTTTATCGGCAATGTGACGTTGTTTAGATTCAAGACTGGGTCTGGGTGTAGGCCTCTCTTTTGGGTAAACAGAACAGCTACAGTTTTTTGCGTGGAGAACCGAAACCCATTTAGGTCGGCCCATTTCGTCAGCTTATTAATTGTAAGTTGGAGTTGCCTTTCACTTGTTGATAAGTTCGAGGCGCGACAGGCAATTTGTAAATCATCAACGTAGATGAAGTACATGACTGTGTGGTATGACCTTGTTAATCGAGTTCATTTTGATAATGAAAAGAGTTGTGCTGAGTACACAACCTTGAGGAACTCCGTTTTCCTGCACAAAAACGCGGGACAATACGGTGCCCAGACGTACCTGGAATGTTCTATTCGATAGAAAATCGCTCAAACAGTTCAACATTCTGCCACGAATTCCTAAATCAGCTAGGTCTCGGAGGATGCCAAATCGCCACGTCGTGTCATACGCCTTTTCCAAGTCAAAGAACACAGCGAGACAGTATTGTTTGTACAGAAAGGCGTCGCGTATTTCCTGCTCTAGCCTGACGAGATGGTCTGTGGTAGCACAACCCTTTTTGTAGCCACATTGGTGTGGGTCTACTAGGCGTTTCGAATAAAGGATGAACGTGAGTCTGAAGTTTATAATACTCTCATATGTTTTGCCCAGACAGCTCGTTAACGCAATGGGCCTGTAGCTACTAGTGGAGGTTGGAGGCTTGCCAGGTTTTAGGAATGGCACCACTATGGCATTTTTCCAATCTTCTGGCATTATACCAGTTTCCCATATTTTGTTAAAAAACTGAAGGAGTGCTACTGTAGAGGCTTCAGATAAGTGTGCAAGCATTGTGTAGTGAACACAGTCCGGACCCGGTGCCGTTTTTTTGCCGGCGGAGAGTACTCGGTTTAATTCCTGTAATGTCAGAGGATTGTTATAAGCTTCGTTTGAAGTGGTCGTAAAGGGCAGTCTCTGGTTTTCTGCGGATTCTTTGTACCTGATAAATCGATCTGTGTAATTTTCTGAGCTTGAAATGTTGTAGAAGTGTTCGCCTAAAATATTTGCCTGTTCTTGTACTGTTGTTTGTGCGTGTGGACTTGTAAGTGTCGGTATAGTGTATGACGAATAGTCTCCTCTGAATTTCGTGACTTTGTCCCAAAGACATTGAGATGGGATGGAGCTATTAATGGATGTAATGTATTTTTGCCAGGAACACTTTTCCGCCTGCCTTCTAATGTAACGCGCTTTGGCTTTCACCTGTTTGAAGTGGATGAGGTTCTCGTATGTAGGGTACCTTCGGAGAAGTCCCCAGGCTTTGTTTTGCTGTTTTTTTGCTTTTGTGCATTCGTCTGTCCACCATGGATTCATCCGTTTACGCAGAGTCCCGGAAGTTCGCGGTATTGCTTTCTCTGCCGCTGAAACTATGACTTCTACAAACTTTTTGTTAGGCTCGTTTATGGATAATTCTGGTGCGAAGGCCTTTTCGAGATTTGCGTTTTTTGTAAAGGTTGGCCAGTCCGCACGGTGTAAAATCCACCGACGAGGCCGTTCCGCTAAGGTTGGGTATGATGGTGTAAGTTTTATGATGGCGGGTAGGTGATCACTACCATAAGACGTGTTAAGGACTTCCCATTTAAGATCGTTAAAAAGGCATGGTGAACAGAGGGCAAGGTCTAAACAGCTAAAAGTCCACGAAGTTGATGAAAAGTAAGTGAAAGCACCAGAGTTTAAAAGGCAAACGTCATTCGATAGAATGAAATCTTCAATGAGCTGCCCTCTTTGGTCGGTTTTCTCACTACCCCAAAGCGTGGAGTGAGCATTAAAATCTCCTACTAAAATAAATGGCTTCGGCAGCTTTTCTACTAGATTGTCTAAGTTTTTACAGCTCAAATTCACATGGGGTGGAACGTAAAGCGAACATATGGTAATGGTTTTGTAGGATAAAATGGTGACGGCTACTGCCTCAAAGAATGTGCACAGTTCGACATCTCGGGTAGGGATGCCACCCTGGACAGCGACGGCCACTCCTCCCGACAGTCGGCCGCAGCGTTCGCGATCTTTTCGTACTACTGTAAAGCCCTTAAGGACTTGGGTATGTTTCGCACCTAGATTTGTTTCTTGAAGGCAGAAAGCTGTTGGTGAATACTTATTTATGATGTCCTTCGCGTCACCTAAATTATGTATGAGCCCTCTGCAGTTCCATTGAACCATGAAAGCCATAATAAAGTAGCAGGAATAAAAGTAAGCAAATATATATATGTGGAGTTTTCAGCTATTTAAAAACGGTAGGTGACATTAAAGGAAGCTGGTCTATCTTACAGAGCCTTTACCGGGCCCTGTAATTAGGGATTTGTCTTTTTTGGAGCGGTCGAGGAGTTCTCGCCGCTCCTTTGGCGCTGTCTGCGCCTTCCCACTAGAAGTTGTGTCCATTGCCTCTGGCAAGGCAACGGGCACACGCTCCAGTGGGTTGTGTTTTCGTTGTGTTGGCTTCGCCTCAACAGACGAAGCCTTTGGCCCCACGAGGCCGGAGGTCGAGGGGACCTCTACTGCTGCCGGCCGGCCCTGGCTGCAACCAAGGCTTGCAGCAGCCGCTGGTGTGGCCGTGTCGTTCGTAGGCGGAGCAGCCTTGGCTGCTTCCGCCATGGGGGCGGGTAGCGTTCGCCTCTGCACACTTCGTGTGGCATGGGCGACCGCTTGTGGCCGCTGCAGTGCTGCCCCCTGTTGCACTGCAGAAGCAAACGATGGTTTCTGGGGAAAAGTTAGTGTTGCACGCTGTCGGGCTTCTCGAAAACTGATGTTTTGTTGGAATTTGATTGTAAGAACTTCTTTCTCTCTTTTCCAGGCTATGCACGAGCGAGAGTATGCGGGGTGGGCGCCGTCGCAGTTCGCGCAACGACGGGTTTCATCCTCAGCCCTGCAGTCATCGGTGGAGTGCCCAGTTGTGGCGCACTTCGCACAGGTAAGTTGCCCACGGCAGCTCTGCGATGCGTGGCCGAACCTCTGGCACTTGAAACAGCGCCGCGGATTGGGTATGTACGGTCGGACGCGTAGCATAAGATAGCCTGTTGTGATTGTTTCAGGGAGTGTGCTGGAGCCAAAGGTGACTATAATGTGTTTTGTAGCAATTTCCGTGTCATCCCGCCTTATTTTGATTCGTTGTACATGTATAACATTTTCATCTTTCCACCCATCCAAGAGTTCATCTGTGAGGTCCACAAGGTCATCATCTGAAACAACGCCTTTAACTGTGTTCATTGTTCTGTGCGCGGTAACTGTAATGGGTTTATCTCCAAATGCTACGAGGTTGTTCAGTTTCTGATATTGGGTGTTATCCTTTAGTTCAATTAGAATGTCCCCACTGGCCATTTTGGTGGCTTTGTAGCCGGCGCCAATGGTTTCAGTGAGGCATCTAGAAACTAGAAATGGTGAAATATTTGTTGCTTTCTTGTTACTGTCACAGTTGATGACATGGTATTTCGGGAAGGTGTCTTGTTTCTTGAAATAGAATGTCGAGGTTGCTTCGGTGCGTGTCCTTTTCGGGGCACGATCGCTGGGTGAGGGGTTCGAGGGTCCCATGAAGAAAGTCATTTGTTCGGCAACGGCGCCTACCACCCACCACGGAGCCCAACAAGGGGGCGTGGCAGGACATGTTAAAAAGTCTGCATCACGCCAGTAGTACGCCGTCACTATAACCTAATATGGTCTACCCAAGGTTGGGGAGCCACACACTGTTAGCCCTTGCCGCCACGAAAAAGGGAAGTAACTAGAAGAGAGGGGAAGACAGGAGAGATGTAAAATGAGAGAAAAAGACGAAGATCATGGAAGAGGGAGACAGGAAAAGGCGACTGCCGATTTCCCCTGGGTGGGCCAGCCTAGGGGTGCCGTCTACGTGAAGCCGGGGCCAAAGGGGTGTGTTGCCTCTGCCGGGGGGCCTTAAAGGTCCAATCACCCGCCGTCGGCTCAACCCCCAGGATCCCCTTTTCCCCGGACACGGCAATGCCACGCACGGCTAGGCGTGGGAGGGGGTCGAAACCCCCCCGTTAGCTCGGGTCCGTGGTGTCGCTACACACCAAACGCCTGCTTGCGCAGACGCCCCTGCGGGGTTCAATTTTGCTGGGTGTGCTTTTCGTGTGGTGTGTGTTTATGCACCTACGTTGCGCAAGGAACGTGTGCAGTTCTTTCAAGATATCTCTCATATGTTCGACTGTGATAGAGCAATCATACTGCTTGGTGACTTTAATTGTGATTTCGAAGCTGATGACCGTTCTACAGAATCGCGTGTCAGTGATGCCAGTTCAGTGTACTTAAAGGGCCCCTCACCAGGCCACATAGCAAAATTGAGTAGACGCTGAAAGTTGTTGTGTGCCGAATGAAGAGCAGTATGCCGCAAGAATTTTTCAAATCGGTTCATTACGAGCTGAGAAAAAAATCACAGCATATCCACGTAGTGAATGATGATGAGTGGGCGAAGCTGCGGAGGTTCATCGGTAAACCGTGAATCTTCCGTGAATTCTGCCCAGTACATCATCACCGACGTGAGATCGGGCGCGTTTATACTAATGGTTCGATGAGAGTTATGACGACTTGCAGCTCACTTTAATTTTACATGTACGCTGTGAATTTTCATTGTTTAATCACGCACAGCCGCTGCGCCGCGAGGCAAGATAGGGGGGGGGGGGCGTAGGAGAGGAGAAAGAGGGGAAAGCGAGCTTCGCCCCTAAAACAATAATTTGTAGCGGCGCGAAACCATGATGCGAAGAGGCGAGTTTCAAACCCTTGCCACTCGCCCCGTGTAGCCTTCGTAAGCCGAATCCCTTCCCTGCCCTATAGACGGTTTCAAGATTGCGATAGCAGGAGCACGTGGTGTACCCCAAGAAACTTCCGGTCACCTCATTTGTTATTGTGCAACACCAAAGCGTAAAGCGTTTTTTTAAGTTTTGTCAGAGTAAGGGAACATTCTTTTTCCACTTTCACATAAGAGAAAGGTGCCTAAAGTTAAGGACTAACTCTTTTAGTGTTGTGTGTAGCTTAGAAGAATATTTAATTCAAATATTTTGCTAGACACAGGAAGAAAAGTGTTGAAACTCTACAGGCTACTCGTCAAGGCTTTTGTTCCCCGCTAATTCTGCTAGCCTACGCCAGCGCACGAAACCGGAAGCGGTTCAGGGCCTGTGTTAGTAAACAGTGAAACCCTACGCATGAACACGTCATGCGCACGCATGGTCACGTGCGCATGACGTGCCCGAGCCAGCCTGAGCACGCGAGCGGCGTTGCACGGCCGCTACCTTTTTTAGGGGCGAAGCTCCTTAAGGCGGCACCCGTTCGTCCCTCGTAGTCGTCGTCGTCGTAGTAGTAGCAGTAGTAGTAGTCGTAGTCCGTAACAAGTCTTACGCTTTGACCTCCAAGGTGGTGCCGGTGGGACATTTTTCCTGTGCGTTGTTGAACAATAAAAAATTCGCAGCGTGCGCGTTAACTAAAAGCCGAATTCTTCTGTCTCTCATTCCCCATTAGCAGCCATTGGCATGTTCCAGTAGGAAACGTTAGTAGAAGTAGAAGTGTAAGTGTTAGCTAAAAGCCGACTTCTTCTGTCTCTCATTCCCATTAGCAGCCATTGTTTACCTCCAAGGTAGTGCCTGGTGAGATTTCTCCTGTACCTGATTAAACAATAAAAAATTTGTTCAAAACGCCGTTGATTGATGAAATAAACCAACGAAAGACGCCAGATGTTTTGTAAAAGCAAAACGAAAGAACGCCAGATGTTTCTAAAGAAAAACGAAAAGACGCCAGCTGCTTAACGAAAGACGCCAGATTTTTCGAAAGCAATGGTTTTCTAAACAATGAATATTCACAGCGTACATGTAAAATTAAAGTGAGCTGCAAGTCGTCATAACTCATCTAACCTTTAGTATAAACGCGCCCGATCTCACGTCGGTGATGATGTACTGGCCAGAATTCACGGAAGATTCACGGTTTACCGATGAACCTCCGCAGCTTCGCCCACTCATCATCATTCACTCCGTGGATATGCTGTGACTTTTTATGTAGCGGCCGTAGGAGTTGTGTCGGCGTTCTCTGTGCTGCACTGCCTGTTTCTGTGGGACGGGCATGAAAGTTGCGACATTTGTACGGGCACGAGAGTGGCGGTATCATGAGCCAGTGCCGCATTAACGTTTACTTGGACGCGGTAGAATAAATGATCATAATGAGTGCTCGAACGCGCCAGAACATTACTTTCGTTTCGAGGGCTGGCGTCTGCTCGATGCGCTATCCACGGGGACACGAACGCATGGGAAACGGAGGCACATTAGCCCCGTATCTCGCTGCAATTCACGAAAAAAAAAATGAAAAAGACGCACACATTCCCTTTGTGTGTCTCATTATTTCTCTCAAGTTTTATTAATCTATTCAAGCAACAAATTACACAAACTACACATGTCGTATGAAATAATTATCGCAGTGTCACGTGCTACTGTTGGCGACGTCAGAGCACAGTCGTCTACGTAGAGGAGCGACGTCACAGCACTACCGTCTACGTAGAGCCATTTTCTCATGTACGTCATCCCCTCATTCTCTGGGAGCGCGCCCGCGAGAGGAAGGGCAAGCAGCGTTCACCTTGAAATTTGACCCATTTGCGCGGCGCGTAGCGTTCCAAATTTTGGCAGACGTGATCGTGAATACCCAGTGTATGCATTTCGCTCGTTAGCTCAAAATTGTTAAACCTGGTCAGGGGCCCTTCATGGGAACTAACAGGCAACCTTCATATGGTTGATGTGGCTTATACAGTTGTCGGTGGAAAATGCCGACACTTTACTCATTTTCAAGATAGCAGTCATGCTTGGCTCGACCGAGCTTACGTGGCCTCGGAAATAGAATCCAATTGCAGGAACTACGTGGTGAAACAAGTAACGTTCAGCGATCACAGTTTGGTTATGCTCGAGATAGGGTACAAGACTAAAAAGAAGGTTGAATAGGAGCTTTGGAAGTTTAATGAAAAGCTATTGAATTTCTCGACCATTTGAAGAATAAAATCAAAACTTTGGTTGATCAAAGGGAGCAGGACAAGTTCGAATAATGCGAAAGCTTCAAACAATGCCTTAAATTTAAAGCAATAGAAAGAGGGTGCCAAATAGAGTTTTTGATACGTAGGGAAGAAAGATGCTTGCGATCCCATCTAGAAACTTTAATACTAGAAGAAACAAATACTCCTGGCTTGTTCTTAAGCGAAATAAGAGAAACCAAAACAAACTTGCAGTCTATAGAACACCAAAAATACAAAGGTGCAATGGTTCGGGCTCGATCTGAGAAACTTCTTATAGGAGAGGTGACAACCAAGCGTGCCCTCTCAGACGAGAAGACCTATGCATGTTGCAATGAAATGGGTGAAATAGAGTATGCTGGCGCTGTAACGAGGGAATGAAACGCGATTAAACTAGCGTTCGTAGATCACTATAGAAAACTGTTTGCTTGGCGAAAACCCCGCAATCCAAACTTTCGGCAGGATTTTTTACCTGAAATACCACAATTGGAAAGCGAAGAAACGGATTTATTAGAAATAGAAATTACCGTGAAAGAAGTGGAGCAAGCTATTGATCAACTGAAACCCGGAAAGTCTCCCGGTCCAGAGAGCTTAACAGCTGCCTTTTATGAGGCATTTAAGCCGCACTTTGCCTTAATTCTTCAGCAAGTATTTGTTGATGCTTTTCAAAGAAGGCGCTTACCACCTTCTTTCGCGCGGGCACACACGTTGCTGATTCCGAAGTGTACTGGTGAAGCACAGCGTAAATCTGACAGGACGCGTTGATGTTCGTTCGTCTGTAAGACAGGGATGCCCCATGTCACCATTACTGTTTGCTTTGTTTTTAGAGCCCCTGTGTAGGAAAATCATTACCAGTGATCAATGAAGAGGTTTCCCGCTGTAATCCTGTGAGGTACGAGCGCTTGCATATGCGGATGATGTTGTATTTATATGTACTGACAAGGAAAGTGTGAAAATAGCACTGCAGATCACGCAAAGGTTTTGCGACCAAATTGGTAGTTTATTGAACACAGACAAAAGTTTTGGATTATGGCATGGTTTGTGGCAGCAGACACCCACTGTCTATGAGAAACTGCAGTGAAGCACTGTACCCAACAAATACCTAGGGGTACCACCAGATAGATATAGAGAAAATACGCAGTTTTGGAGAGACGAAGCGGATGAAATGAGCACAAAGACTTTAAGCTGGGGTGGGCGGGATTTGCCAATATTTGCAAGATCCACGGTATGTAACGTTTCTTTTTGTCAGCTAAAATATAGTACGTTCTCCAGGTTCTCTGCTGCACAAGAAGTAATATTCAGCGTTTTCATGGGATATTTGCAACATTTGCCTGGAATTCTAAATGCGAGCGAAGATCTCGGACAAATATTTTCCGGAAGGTCAGAGAAGGTGGATTGCGGTTAAATCATCTGTTCTTAAAATAGGTGATTAGTAGATTCTTATTCTTAGGAGATCAGCAAAACCCTTTCATCCGTACACTTATTCAGGTCATGTTACCGGAAGCTATACCAGAATTTGTTGTCTCCATCATGGACAACGGTCCGTATAAAATATCCCGCTACTTATGCGAGGTGGTCTCTTCCTATAGGTTTCTTATAAGTAGATTTTCTATTGCATACTTAAGCAACGTTCCCAGGAAGCGCCTACCGAAAGGCCTGGTAGACATTGTTTGGCCAGCCCCGCTCTACAGAACCATTTATGGGGAGGGATGACCTGAAACGCGTCAAAAAGATGTTAGTTCCACCTGGGGTTAAAACGTTTTTTTTTACTTCACACGGGCACACTACCTGTGAAAACATGGCTCGAACAACGAGGCATGTTTGTGCCTTGGGGAGTGAATTGTCTTTTGTGTAACAAACCAGAAACTGTAGAACATGTTTTTATTGACTGTTGGGACGCTGTGTTTTATTGGGATGTTCTGCAGAGACGATTGAAGAAGGAACTACCAGTTGATGCCTACGGAATTCGTTTTCTGCCTGTTCGAGGAAACAGTGTCCCGTATGACCTCTTCGCGCTTCTAGGTCTTTATAGCATGTGGTGGTCACGTATGGATATAAGAAATGCTGAGCCCGAAGCGCGATCAGTTAACTAAAAGTGGATGAGTAGATCCAGCCAGCCTTACGCATGCTGGTGGGTGATGTGTGGCGCACGTGTATATGTATATAATGTATTAACATTGCAATACAGAAAAAAACCTAGGTGTGGTGTAGATACCACTAAACTTGGTAAAACATCGACGAGATTCACTTGTAAAAATGTTCGAAGCAGCGGATGATCGCAGTCCCGAAAGTAGAAAAAACGGGATACCAATTGTCTAATAAAGAGATGCACCGACCCAAGAGCACCTGCACAAACTGGTCTAAAAACATTGTCACGCCTCATCGGCTCGTAACTTGATGACCAAATAAAGGTAGCAAAGATTCGGTGAAACTTCTGAATGTAAACCCTGGAACAATGTAGTATTCGCAGTACGTAGAATAATTTTGTTGCCAGGAGTAGATTGCATGCTTTAGCTCTGCCAAAAATTGAGAGGTTATGGGGAATAAACGTCTGGGCGTAACGCTTTAGGCTGGATACACGTTCTTTCCAATAATGTGCGCTTGACTTATATGCATCCAATGGAACGCCAAGGTATTTCGGTGGCACACAAGACCATGCAATGCCCTCGAAATTCGTTGCTTTATAAGCCCATCTGCTAATTGTGCCTCGCCTCCCTATTTGCAAGGATTCATGCGTGAAGTGTATGAATCAGTGCGGTTTTTGACAGTAAGATTCTCTAACGACTATTTATTCTCTAGTTCACGAAAAGATCTATATAATGCCATATTAGATATGTTGTTTCCTGCACCTTTGTACCGCTCACTATATGTTGGATCGCCTGGACACGACGTGCTTGTGCGTGTGAAGAAAATGCCTATTCCACCAACATCCAAGACATTCTTCTACAACGTGCATACACAGACGTTTCCTGTGAAGACCTGGTTAAGCAGCAAAGGCATCTTTGTATCTTCAGTTAACTGTCGCCTCTGTGAAGTTCCGGAAACTATAGAACATTGCTTCATCAGCTGTAAAGACGCCATATTCTTCTGGGACGTTCTACAAAGGGCTTTTAAAAAACAACTCGATTTAAATTCATATAGCATGCGTTATCTCATGCCACCGAAAAGCCATTCTGTGCCTGTTGACATGCTATTACTAATGGGTATGCACAGTTTATGGAAACCTCGCATGTTAGACAGGCATGCGGAACCCATGGTATCATCGCGGTTACGTTTCATTCAAATGGCTCTTCAGCTAAAAGACTTTTACGAACAATTAGAGTTTCAACCGGACTGGTATCCACTCTTCATGAAATGTATAGCTTTAATACCCTTTTAGGACTTCTGTGTAACGCTTGTACGCTGGTAGAGGCCGCCTTGAGTATTTTGTTCGCTATGTGTGCTAATTACACACATTTGTAATAAATACCATGAAAGAAAAAAAAAAACAAAAAACTTAGGTGTGGTGTAGCGGTAACATGTCGGACTCAGGATGTACGGTGCGTCTAGGTGGGTGGGTTCAACTCCCACTAGGTCACTCGTTTTTTCTTCTTTCGAGGGCTTTTTTTTTTTGACGCAGTGCTCGTATTTCAGCTCTAACAACAATCTGGGGATGACCACAGTTTTTGAAACAATTTAAAATCCCGATTTCGGCCTGTAACGGTTGTGCCAGTGTGCAGCGTGCCAACGTCCCAGTACCCAGCGCCACACTGGTCCAGTAATCATGTATGGCACTGAGACAGTGCCACTGGGTTTTCCGATTGGGTTGCTTGCCCTGTGCTTCTATGTAATTATCTGTTGCGGTAGTCACTTCCTTAAGCGATGAACATTTCTCTTCGTTGAGGCAGACGGCAAAGCCCTTGTGGCAGCGGTTCATGCACTGTTCTACAATAATTTTCTCTTAGAGCCTCGAACGACTTCTCTACTCTAGCGGTTTCAATCCACCGGTCAAGGTATCCTGCAAGTCTTGCTGCGATCCGGCGGCCTGTCTCTAAATTTTCAGGCATTACTCCTCTGACTTCTGAACCGCTCACGGTAGCCCTCACTAATGTAAAGAAACTCTTGCAGGTGTGTTAACTTTATTGTCTCGTAATGTAAAGAATCCACCGATGATATTTTGCCTATTACTGTTAAGGCTTTCCCTGAGAGGCCAAAGGGTAAAAGCAGAAGTCCAGTTTCCTTTCGGCAATTCTTGGCCGACAGCAACACGTTCGAACCTCTGAATTTAAGCATCTAGGTTCGTCCTTGTGCTTTTTGAAGAGGGGGATAAGTTTATGAGTGCTGATCATTTTTTCGCTCGGCGTTGCCACACTGTCTTCAGCCTCATCGGCTGTATTAGTCACAGTTCTCTGAGCACGAAACCCTTCAAGACGCAACTCCTTATCTAAAATATTGCACTCTAACTCAAGCTTACGGCTTTCAGCCTCCCGTGCTTCGGCTCTTTCGTCACGTGTTTTGTTGGAGAGTTGATCTGCCCAGGCTCTAAGCTCATCGCCTTCTAAGCCAAGCTTCGCACCCGCCAGAATTAATTTATTAACGCGATAGCGTAAAAGAGCTCGTATCGCAGAAATTCCGCCGTCGGCGTCGGTGTCGGCGCCGTTGGTTGTGAGCGAAAAATCATTATCTTGTCCGTGACCAAAAAATCAAAAAAACTGCAAAATAAAATAAAAATATTGGGTTCAAGTGAGAATCGAACCCACGCTGTCTGCGTGGCAAGCAGGTGTTCAACCACACAGCCACGCCTCTGCTTGGAGCTGCACTGAAAGTAACTTTCATGCTTCCAAAAAATACGCGTCCTGTATACAGGTGTCGCAGTACGAGATGTAATATCGCAGTAATTTTGCGTGGTACAAGCGTACATTGCCATCGGGCGTCACACCATGTCAATATCATAACGACTTGGTGGTTTAAAGAAAGCCACCCATTACAAAAGGCACACACATTACTGCGCGTATTCCCTTAAGACCACGTAGTGGGTGCATCGAAACTTCGAAAATGTTTCTCGCGCATAATTGCTCCTGGTTTAAAGCATGCTACCCATTACATAAGGCACGCACCTTAGTGCGCCCATTCTCTTAAACACTTGTAGTGTTCGAAGTGCGCACTAGGGGCAGGATATCGCTATCGCGTTCAACTCTTAAAGGCGAAGCTTAAGTGTCCCCCAATTTTTTCCTGTCCATCTTCCGTGCAGCCCCCAGCTACGCTCTCAGACTGCACTGCTCTGACCTTCTTATGTTTAACTTAATAAACAAAGAAGAAAGTCTCCGTCGCGGAAGCCATTGTAACAAAGTAGGCTCGGGGAGCAGGCTTAGTTACTTGCGTCAAGAGACGCCTATAAGGGTAACCAAGAGGACACCGTGACACTGCACACAAACATATATTAGATCACAAAACGCAAAAATGACAATGATACAGAGTACAACTGCATATGATATAGGGTAAGGCGGGGCAAAACGCGACAAAATTTTTAAAATAGTGAATATTTTTTTTTATTTCACTCGTTACCATAAAATGTCAACACAGGAACTTTCTTTCGGGTAGAAGGTATGTCTACATAAATATGGCCATGCTGTGACGGTTCAAAATATTATTTTAAAAAGAAACAAAAAATGCACCACATGTCTCATTTTGCCCTAACCTGCGGGGCAGAACGAGACGCTGCGTGAGGCAACAGGAGACAGCGTGAAAAATTTTATGCTTTCAGTTCTTGAAGCAGAAGCAGTTCAAATTCATTCCGTGGGGCGCCACGCAGTCTTCATGCGCCCAGTCTTTGCACTGCACGCATTGAATCCACACAGAACCCGGCGCTGTGCTGCTCCGAAACTCCTGAAAAGCATTCAGTGCTTTTTTCATGTTGTTTTCCTCCCAGGAAACTCTAGATGATATTCTCTTGTTCGTCCGCACCATCATTAATAAAAATATCATATATATTAAGTGTAAATAAATAGTTCACCTAATAAGACACTCTCTAAGGCAACTCAATGCCTTTTTGTCGCGTTTTGCCCTTCTCACATGCTCGAATTAAAGAAATCTCAGCATATGCACGGGTGAATGATGAAGAGCTTGGGCGAAACTCCTGAAGCAATCATGGTTACACCGTGAAACCTTCAGCAGTAATCAAAGCGATAGCCCAGTACATCAACAAAGACGTGACAAACACTGTATATATTTATACAAGAAATTTTATTAATCGTAAGTGGTAGCTAGACAAGGCTTCCGTTCCCCCTTCATTATAACGGCTTTATGGTCGGTGAAGTGATGGATCGGTGATGGGTCGTAGTGGGATGTTTGCAAAGACGAAGCAGTGGGCAGTTTGCAAAGGATCGGTGATGGGTCGTAGTGGGATATTTGCAAAGACGAAGTAGTGGGCAGTTTGCAAAGGTGGTTACGCCGGACAACGGAGACGTGACAAGGTTAGACTAAGAGGAGCTTCGCCCCTAAAAAAATTTCTCCTTTGGCCCACGGCACCAAATGAACTAAACTTTTGGTGGCATGTAGCTAGTAGTATAAAGTAACAACATAAATAATTACATTGTTGTACTGATGCCGGAGTAGCTTCAGGCACGGATCCGAAAATTTGGCCCAGCAGAATTTCGCCCCTTTGTGGCGGGCCACGAACACACTGACACCAGCCGCGCAATTTTTCCCGCGCGAACGCTGTGAGCAATGAACTTTGACACATAAAATATCGAAAACTACCGGCACCTATCGCTGAAATAGAGAAACAAAGGAAAGGTACTTTTTGTATTACCTATAGAGGGCGTCAAAGTCAAAATGTCGCGTTTTGCCCTGTGTCTCATTTTGCCCCTCCTTACCCTATATAAGAGTTCAACGCTCACAGTTTGCTGTTGGACGAAGGTGCCGTGGTGCTGTCTCCCGTTACTGGCG